>NC_140450.1:2236384-2338884 GCF_963576455.1 Neolamprologus multifasciatus | reverse complement strand
TACTGCGTTACTAAAACCGTGATTTGTTTGCGAGAATGTCTCATGACAGTGACGTAAGCGAGTGCGACGTTCGTGACAACAGCTGTGTGCAGATCAACAATGGATCATATATCGAGTGCAGAGAGAGTATGAGCGTGCAGCGTTTAAAGCGTGGAAGTACTGACCTTACTTTGAGTTTGATTCCATAAAAAGTGACAAAAACATTAGTGTCCGTTGTGCGTGGGAAGAAAACTTCTTTTTACAGCGAAAAAAACCCTAAACTTCCAAACAAGAAGCCAGTAGCTACGACATAATGGGAAACTCACAGAGAAACTGCCGTATCCTTCCACTGACCGCGGCACACCTGCACCAGGGTAACCCTCCGCCTGCCCTACTCCTGCTTTACAGGTGAAAATAGAGCAACAGGACCGCTAGTCTTTGACTTTATTTATTTTCTGCTGTGTTTTACTTGCATCTATTTGAAAGAGTAAGTGTAAACACAAATATATATACATACATATACACACACACACACACACATATATATATATATATATATATATATATATATATATATATATTTTATGTGCTGGAATGTGCAGAAAATAGGTTTAAATGTTAAACTAATTTCTTCCAGTCAGAGAATGTTGCATATAATTAAATTTTTGCTTGATGCATAAAGTTAAAAGATTAAAACTAATAAAACAAGTTTTAAAAAGAGACTTTTCCATTTGATTATATTTTGTATGATGATTATGCAGAAAAAGTAGAATTGGGCTGAAAGATCTATCACTTTATCACCTATTCAGGTTGTAAATCGTGTTTTTAAAAAGTAACTAAGTAACTACGTAATTAATTACTTTTGAAAATAAGTAATCAGTAAAGTAACGGGATTACTTTTTTGGGAAGTAATCAGTAATTAGTTACTGATTACTTTTTTCAAGTAACTTGACCAACACTGGCCCTGGGACATCTCATTGTGAAGGACACTCGCCATCTCCGCTGGGTTTCAGAAAGCTTCTGTTCCTGCTGAACACCTCTGTTCTCCACGCTATGATCCAGCCTCTCCTTTCATTCTTAATATGTTCAAACAAAACCCGCATCATGTACCTTTGTTATTGATCATTTCAAACTCCTGTCTCATGACTGCTTCATCTGTAAAATCACCTGATGGTTTTCAACAATACTGATATATCGCTCTGAGCGTTTCTGATCATCTCTTAAATCTTCCGTCTTTTTTCTCTCCTGTCCAACTGGACTCAGTCCACTCCAGAACCAGTTTCTGTACCCAGCTGGCAGACAAATATCCTGCTCGTGGCTCTTAATGGCTCCAAATGTTTGCTCTTTGTTGACAGTCTCTCCCGCTGCGTTTATTTCAAATTTCAGAACTTGCAACTAAAGCTCCACAGGAGACGTGGAAACAGCTTGAAAGAGCAGGAAAGTGGAAAATTAGCCTGCTCAGTGTTCTGCTTAACACTGTAGTCCAAGTTTCACCGCACTGCCACTTCAACTCTGACTATATCACATGGATGAAACTACAGTGCATATTAACCCGAAGGTTTAGGCTTCACACATTCATCCCAAGAGGTTGAAACCAACACTGTTTTTCAGATGTCTCTTGTTTAACGGCAGACTACAAGAAGAAAGCGTGTTTAAGCTGCAGAGTGTTTCCTGTGTGTGCAGGAGTTTGAATGTTTCCTCTGCCTGTAGCAGACAGGTATCATTCAGGGGGGGGTCGTTCCTCATTGCCGAAGGGTAGTATGGGCTAATGCATTTCTACATTAGCTGACAGGTGGGTCAGTTTTCAACAGTAACATGAGGTTGAGACGCCTGTTTTCTCTCTTTCTCAGACTTTTTACCTTCATACTCACCTTCTGTTTGGTTCGGTTCAGGCATCACAAAGAAAAGTGACTTGTTTAGGGTTTCAGAAAAGGTTTGTGTACAAATGACAAATTATAAAGAGCAATTTGATATTCGCCACAGGACTTTTGTTTCAGCCCTTCTTTTTATCAGTATTTATCATTCAGCAGCACAGGAGCCATCACGGATGATGCGACCTTGGTTATTTTCTGTAGCTGCAATTTACAAATCTCCAATAAACACCTTACATCTAAGACACCAACTGTTCTGGAAGCTAAGAAAGACACAAACACACGCAAATGCATGTGCACACACACAATATATACAGTGGGGCAAAAAAGTATTTAGTCAGCCACCGATTGTGCAAGTTCCCCCACTTAAAATGATGACAGAGGTCAGTAATTTGCACCAGAGGTACACTTCAACTGTGAGAGACAGAATGTGAAAAAAAAAATCCATGAATTCACATGGTAGGATTTGTAAAGAATTTATTCGTAAATCAGGGTGGAAAATAAGTATTTGGTCAATAACAAAAATACAACTCAATACTTTGTAACATAACCTTTGTTGGCAATAACAGAGGTCAAACGTTTACTATAGGTCTTTACCAGGTTTGCACACACAGTAGCTGGTATTTTGGCCCATTCCTCCATGCAGATCTTCTCAAGAGCAGTGATGTTTTGGGGCTGTCGCCGAGCAACACGGACTTTCAACTCCCGCCACAGATTTTCTATGGGGTTGAGGTCTGGAGACTGGCTAGGCCACTCCAGGACTTTCAAATGCTTCTTACGGAGCCACTCCTTTGTTGCCCGGGCGGTGTGTTTTGGATCATTGTCATGTTGGAAGACCCAGCCTCGTTTCATCTTCAAAGTTCTCACTGATGGAAGGAGGTTTTGGCTCAAAATCTCACGATACTTGGCCCCATTCATTCTGTCCTTAACACGGATCAGTCGTCCTGTCCCCTTGGCAGAAAAACAGCCCCATAGCATGATGTTTCCACCCCCATGCTTCACAGTAGGTATGGTGTTCTTGGGATGCAACTCAGTATTCTTCTTCCTCCAAACACGACGAGTTGAGTTTATACCAAAAAGTTCTACTTTGGTTTCATCTGACCACATGACATTCTCCCAATCCTCTGCTGTATCATCCATGTGCTCTCTGGCAAACTTCAGATGGGCCTGGACATGCACTGGCTTCAGCAGCGGAACACGTCTGGCACTGCGGGATTTGATTCCCTGCCGTTGTAGTGTGTTACTGATGGTGACCTTTGTTACTTTGGTCCCAGCTCTCTGCAGGTCATTCACCAGGTCCCCCCGTGTGGTTCTGGGATCTTTGCTCACCGTTCTCATGATCATTTTGACCCCACGGGATGAGATCTTGCGTGGAGCCCCAGATCGAGGGAGATTATCAGTGGTCTTGTATGTCTTCCATTTTCTGATGATTGCTCCCACAGTTGATTTTTTCACACCAAGCTGCTTGCCTATTGTAGATTCACTCTTCCCAGTCTGGTGCAGGTCTACAATTCTTTTCCTGGTGTCCTTCGAAAGCTCTTTGGTCTTGGCCATGGCGGAGTTTGGAGTCTGACTGGTTGAGGCTGTGGACAGGTGTCTTTTATACAGATGATGAGGTCAAACAGGTGCCATTCATACAGGTAACGAGTGGGGGACAGAAAAGCTTCTTACAGAAGACGTTACAGGTCTGTGAGAGCCAGGGATTTTCCTTGTTTGAGGTGACCAAATACTTATTTTCCACCCTGATTTACGAATAAATTCTTTACAAATCCTACCATGTGAATTCATGGATTTTTTTTTCACATTCTGTCTCTCACAGTTGAAGTGTACCTCTGGTGCAAATTACTGACCTCTGTCATCATTTTAAGTGGGGGAACTTGCACAATCGGTGGCTGACTAAATACTTTTTTGCCCCACTGTATATATAATTTTAGTATTAATTAATTAATTAATCTATTTTCTTACATTTGTTTTTAAACTCCGCACTCAGAGTTTGGACATTTGGAAATGTGCAGAGATCGAGAGAGGTTTCATTACAGCGCTACAGCTTCATTTGATTGGTCGGTTTGTTTACACAGACAAAAAATCTTTATTGATGCTACGATAAAATTAACGCCTTTCAAAGCAGCTATTCCAGGTGATTTGGACACACCAACCAATCTGCCCTCACTGTGTCACGTTAATGAGCGAACCACACGCAGCCAATTTAAGATTTGCTTTTAGAGCGTTGCCCAGCAACATGAAGCTGAACGCAGCTTGTCCACTGTGCAGTCTGTTATTGTGCATTTACTCAATATGTGCTTAATTCTGCCTTTCATAGAACGGCAGGTTTTGATAACTTTTTAATGCTTTGTTTATCCTTCTTTCATATGTTGCAGGAAATGTGGAGAAAAGGAGAAGATAATGAACAAGGGTGGAGTTCATGGACACGTGCTTAGTAAACAGTCTCTGGCATTTTGTCCAAAGATGAAAACGAGGAACTCACACGTGTCCGGTCTCATGAGCCACAACAAAGGCGGAGGAGAAGCCGTCTTCGTGGTTCAGGGTGCAGCTCCGGACTGGGTGGCACATTCCTGTGACCGGAGCGTAACCTGCCGGGAGAAACGATGAATGTTACCACAACAAATGCAAAGATGAGGACGCTGAAAACAAAACGTCTCCTCGCATCTCAATGAAAGGCGTCAGGGGCAAATGTTTTGTGGAAAAGTATATTAAAAAAATTTAATGTTAAAAATGGAAAAAAGTCAAATTTATTCTATGAAATAAAACTAATTTTGTGTGAGGATGAAATGTTAATCTTATAACCAAAAACAAAAAATAATCTTTAAAAAGTTAACTGTGCATTATCAATGAACATTTCTTTATTATGCTGAGTCATCTTCATCGTTCCTACAATAACAAAACATGTTTTCATCTGTAATCTTTTCACTTTATAACTACGGTTTGGGATTTCATTGGTTTGTTTTACAACGACATCATCCAAGATCTCGACTGCTGACCAAAAACCAAGGAGCTGTGCTGTGATTAAGCACAGACTGTATACCAAAGATGGACATTATGAGACCACAAGTGATAAATATGTGCAACAAATGATGCTGTGTAGGGATGCACCGATACCACTTTTTTGGAAAAGAGTACGAGTACCTGCATTTCAGTACTCGCCGATGCCGAGTACTTAATAAAAACATGATTTAAATTTACAGGTAACAGCTTTAGTCCTATAATTTAACAACAAACAAACAAGGGGCTGGTTTGGAATTAGTTTTCGTGTCTTCGTTCACTTTGAAATAGTTCCACACGGCTAACTTGTCTCGCCTGCCCTTCTCTCAGCTCTGAGCTGCAGCCAGGGCCTGGGGGCGGGCACTCAGGGCGGGCGCTCGGGGTCTGTGGGGCGGGCGCTCGGGGCCTGGAGGCGGGCACTCGGGGCCTGGAGGCGGGCACCTGGGGCATGGGGCAGGCACTCGGGGCGGGCACTCGGGGCGGGCGCTCGGGGTCTGGGGGCGGGCACTTGGGGCCTGGGGGCGGGCGCTTGGGGTCTGGGGGCGGGCACCTGGAGGCGGGCGCTCAGGGTTTGGGGGCGGGCACTCGGGGCTTGGGGGCGGGCACTGTGATTAACCCCTTACATGCCGCTCAAACATAGACAGGTCTCAGACCGTGGTATCGGTCCCCGGTATCGGGGAACTTTTAACGAGTATGAGTACTTTAGAAAATGTGGTATCGGGGCTGATACCAGTATCGGTATCGGTGCATCCCTAATGCTGTGCTGACCTGAAATCAGCATTTGAGAAAATAAACACATCAAAAAAGTGTTTACTGAGGGCTCGAGTGAGACGTAGAGCCATTTACATACAGAGGAGGGATACTTTATGTAGGACAGATCTGTTTGCATCTCGGCCCATCTCTACGTTTAAACGTGTCACATGTGTCACGTGTGCACATCAGTGATACATGTTGGCACTGCTGCCAAAACACAATACACATTACACACAGCAGCACAGTGACAGCAGGGGACTTAGGGGATAATTAATGGCGATTATCGCTGCTTTGCCATGACTTCCTGCTATTTGCACGATTCACTGACATCGCATGGTCACTGGTAATAACTGGAGCCACAGGCAGCAGCAGTGAGAAGGACCAGCAGGGCCGAAAATAGAATAAATATTCTACTTCGTTTTATTGTTTTAATGTTGACACATCACAACATCATGAAGGACATGAACTTTGTTTGGAGCCAAACTGCAAGTACTGATTTACAGGAAGTGAACCTCTCGCTGCAAAGAAGAAAACTGACATTAGGAAATATAGATTTTGGCCCAAATGTGCAGCTGGCACCTATGATGGTCTGCCCGAAAGCCAAAACACACCCACAGATCATTACGACACTAGGTTCCAAATCGAAATCAGATTCCTGATTACTGCCTGCGGACTGATGGATTTCCCCATGGTGTTTGTTTAACTCTAACAGTGGTACCAAGAGGGAGACACACACACACATACACACACACACACACACTCTCTGTGCCACTTCAGATCAGCACAGTTGACTCTTCATCTGTTATGCCTTCCCAAGGGTGGGATTACCTTGGGAGTTGCACTTTAGTCTGCAGAGGATTTATAGCCCGAGTGAACGTTCCAACACTTCCTCGTTCGTCCAGCTGTCACGGTTTAGATGAGCGCGTTAGAAAGTCGGTGAACACCCAGCAGTCCGGGACCATTTCAAGGCCATTAACCACAAGTAACCTCAACACACTGGCAACAATAATATTGCGTAGACCTTCATCATCATCCACTTATTGCTTTATTACAGCGACAAACTAAAGGACAGCGAGCATTCATTAGCAACATGTCCTACAGGATGGCAGCTAGGGTTTGTATCATGTGCTGTTCATTAGTGTTGGTGCATTAATAATGCAATAACTCATGAAGCATGTTTGTTGCGAAAGAGCGAGTGAGCAAACATGTAAACTTAATGAGAGCACGCATGCAAGCAAAGCCACCGAGGCAGCGTGTGCGCTAGCACTCAGACAATAATAATAATAACTGTTGTTGTTGTTTTTCCCCTGATGAACACTTAGAGTCAAGTAGACCCTCAAAGCTGTTTTCTACGAATGGCCTCTTTTTGTGCATATAAATCAAATCTAAATCAGAACCCAGAGCAGCTTTGTCGATTACTCCTCTCACTTTGTTTTTATTTAATCAGACGCCGCGGGCATTTCCACGGCTGCACGTCCCCCGAGTGCTGAACTGAAATCTCTCGGATTACAAATACAGTGAGGAGGATAGAGAGGGATCAGCGTTTTATCTGAAACAAGGCTCAGAAATAAACAAACACTTTTCTCCTGACGTTGTTTACATTTCAGTCTTTTCTTAAACCTTTGACTGCTCGTTGTTTCTGCTGTGTTTGTCAAATACATCGGTCTGTAAGGAAAAATGTGCATTTTGGGAGAAACCTCGGGGATGTTTTTGTTCTGTAATGCTGTACATAAGACACGTCTTTGGAGCTGCCGTCTTTCATCTGCACAACACTGGCGAAATTAGGAGCGTTCGTGCATTTGATACGTCCGGGTGAAATTCATGATAATCACAGTGGTGACTCCAAGCTAACTGACATGGACTAGTAAGAGAGGTCTGTGAATGCCAACGCTCACATTTTGGACAGATGGTTTCAAAGCGGGGTGAAAGAAGCCATCTACATCCACTGTCAGCGACCATCGTTGAACAGAGGGCGGGGCTTACGTCACCAACCATACCAGTTAATGTTCTCCTGTCTTGATAGCAAGTATAGCCAGTTAATGAATTCTTCTACACAACAACAAACGCAGTATCATCGAAGCTGTGGCACAATCAGCACACAATAATGCTGCTGTTTGGTTCCTGCTCAGATGAGCGAGGCTCTTACAGATCGTGTCCACGTAGCTCGACTCACATCTCTGATTTCAGGCTGTAATGAACTGAAGGATCATTCAGATCCAATTAAACTCCAGGATGGAGATTGTTTCACACTCTAAGTCCTCACACCTTTAGCTCGACTACATCACACTGACTTTTCTGTATTGTGACACTCTCTCTACTTTATGCCGGAGAAAAAGAGGCGTTTGTGTGTGTGCTGTTGTGTGAAAGCAGCAGACGACTGGTTGCAGCCACTTCTACCTGCTAATTGCCGGAGTCCAAATGCGGGAGGACTGGTGAATCCTGAAGTGCTGCTTCATCTGTGCAGCACTCAGGCTGCAGGGAGGAGGTTTGTTTTATTTCACTTGCAACTATATTCCATAATTAACTTTTCTATACTTTTTCTTCTGTTTCATTTCTCCCAAGAATTTTTTAAATGTTACCCTCATTCAGTCACCCATTTGGGGAAAACAACATTAACCCACATCACCTGAGATTTATTGCAAAAGTGGGGGAAGTAATTTATAACATTTATACAAACTATTTATTTATTAGCCAACGGCACTTTTCTGCAGCGCGTATAGAGCGTTTGATTGGCCTCTGGCCCTTTAAACTCCGAGGGGCTGTAACTTTGGTTTCTTTTGGTCAATTTGCGTGATTGACACATCTTTTTAATGTTTGAGCCAATAGATTCAAAGTAATGCGTTGTGATGCCAAAACCCACGTGGGCCCAAATTTACTGCATGTGGCGTCTGTTCAGTCACGTGTCTGTAGGTGGGTCTAAAATGGAGGTTGTTGACGGAAAACTGCTCTGATGCAGCTAGGTAGGCATGGTAACTACTGTTAATCACGTGGCTACCGGCTACCGGTCTTAGCGCATTTGCACCGCTGTGTGTTTTTGTGGTCTTCTTTCGCGGCTCATTCAGTGAATTTTGGTCTGATCCTGGTGAAACTTGGTGTGTGGAGTCAGTGATAGCTCTGGAAGCTAACCAGCCCATCTTTAGCCGGTTACACAAAGTCTGAAGAATTTCTGGTTCGGTTTTGTTTGTTTAGTGGACTTCTGCGCATTTACGTAACTGCTCGTTTAATCACGGCTTGTTTTCGGTGTGTTTGGTGGATGTAGAAATGGTTTATATGACATTTTAGCTAAGATTCTGAGGTTTCTGTGGATACCACACATGTCTGGACTTATATTTCTCAACCCGCGTTATAACCGATTAAACGTGATCTCCTCCTTTTTGCCCCCGGTACCGGGGGCGTGGGGCTTAAGTGGTTAACCCACATCTCACCTGAGATTTATTGCAAAAGTGGGGGAAGTGATTTATAACATTTATACAAACTATTTAGCCTTCACTGAGACTCCAGATCGGCTGTTTCCATCTTTCCAAGTGACTTTATTATAACTGTGTGTCTCTTGTTTTCAGAGGAAGCCCAGGGAGAGATCAGAGTCGGGGTTAAGGTTTCAGGGCTCTGACTGCTGAAGCTGAGGCTTGTACGATAGCGTTCAGGCTCCCAGAGGTGAGCCAGTAAAGCTTAGGTTTAGAAGGAGCTGAGAAACCTTTTAGTTAAATACCTTTGAGTAATCTGTCTTGTGAGTGAGACTAATATGTTAATTAAATGAATGTGAAAAGGTTACAGATCCACTCGAAGGGAGCAGTTCATTCAGTCATCAATCTGATCTGATGTTAAAGAACTGCAGAACTAACAGAGCATGAATAACTGAAATAACTCCGAACAGCAAAGAAAGACCAACCAGAGAACTGTCATGGTCCGCGGCCCGGTGTCCGAGGAGCTGATGGGATGCCCACGCCCACGGGTGTGGCTGTTAACTCCACACCTGCATCCCATCTCAGGCGATTATCAGGTGGACTATCTGATCCAGCCCAGCCAGCTGCTCCACGCCAGTCCGTTAGTCGTCTCACAGTGGTGACGTACACCCACGGGAAGGCGGTTGTGAAAACCCTCATTTACCTGAACAAACGCTAATCTTTTCCTTTGCGCTCAGGTAACAGCTCGGCGTGTTTTTGAGCCACCTGCCCGTCTGGAGTTTGGATCGCCTCCGGTACCAATCGCCTCTACTTTCCTGGAGCTCCCCCGCGGACCCTCATCCCTCCCTCCGGCTCCCACGGCCCCGCTTTGACTGTAAGACTCATACTCTCCCCCACGTATGCTGCTATTTCCCCGCTCCCCAGTAACTCTCTTCCTCTTTCTGTTGCAGCCTCCCACAGTCCCGATTACGGCGTTCCTGCGTAACTCATCCCCGGTCCCTTGGTTTTTCTAGTTTCTCGCGTGTTTTCCTTTGACCCTTCCGGGACACCTTTAGTTGAAATAAAGTTAATTTTTCGTACTCCTGTGCGTGTTGTCTCTGCTTCTGGGTCCAGCTTGTGTACTGAACTTCGGTTCATGACAAGAACGGCTTAAAGCTGACAGTGTCGAAGTGTCTGTCAGCTTGGAGTCAGTGCAATAACCACAAACATGAACATCGCAAGTGATCCGTTTTTGGCTGCTGGTCTTTTGTGCTGAAGAACTCAATGCAAAGAAAAAGACAACTGACCAAACAGAACATGAGGGAAATTAATTGTTTTCAAAGTATTCACTGAAAAATTGGACAGAAATATTCAAGCTAAATGGCCAAAAGTTTGCACGAGGACTGGATTTTAATATCTCTCAACAGCTTCCAAACAGAAGCCCAGAAAAGATGCACTGCTGCTGCTCCAGCTCCAAAGACTTTAATCATCACACCCGTAAGTGAATCTAAGCTTCATGCTATTTCAGGAGGAGATCTCTGCTCACAAAGACTGACAGAGAATATGGCGAACAAAACAAACACATCCTGTGTGAACAGATGAGCTCATGAGACTGGGAGTGTAATTGGACACCATCAGGTCTGGAATTATCCAGCAGTAGTCACAGTTATTCACCCACCCACACCAGCGCCCTCAGTACGGGAAAGAAAACATCAGATGTGAGCTTTGATGGATGGAGAAACATGGACTTAAACCCACTAACAGGGTCGTTATCCACAGAGTGGGCTACAGACAGGGAGCAGCAGCATATTAAGCTTTAAAAGGGACCCGACCGTGCAGGAGACCTTAACAGGTCCCACACATACAGGGCAGGTTTGTCCTGTGGTTGTGCCGTGTCTATTGGAAACATTCACTCACAATGTGTCTGATATGTTGTACTCCAGTCTTGCACTCATTTGAGGTGTCAAATGCACAAACATGCACTGTCATGGCCCAGGGCTAAGCTGAGCAAAACTGTGCACCAGAGGTGAAAGTGCCAAACCCCACCAGAGAATATATTCGCTTATTTTGCTCATAAATTCCTGTCAGATCCCAGATGAATGAATCTCACAGGTTCCTGCTGCAGAGAGAAGAATTCAAAGAAACAGCAACAATCAAACTAAAATAAGTAGAGTCGGGGAGGCCTGATGGGACAGCCTGCTGTTAACAGCACGAGCTCTCATCCCTGTGAGGGAGACAGCTTCCTGTGTCACACTGTGGGCAGACCCCACACACTGCAAGACCAACAAAAAGAGCAATAACAAAAATACTAAACAGAGACAAAGTTGTTTAAGTGCGAGTTTTTTATTTAGTCTAATGCTTGTTCCAATATAATGGATAAATCTTTGCCCTGAACATAAAACACAGCTTATTAATAACTGTTTATATTATTAAATAATGTGGATTGCACAACACTGGACATTATATTCCTCATTTCCAGTTAATACTTGTACAGCTGCTGTTATTGTGTATATATATATTTATATTTCTTCATACATTCTTATATATTTCTATACTGTGTATTTTGTTGTACAGTTATTTTATTTTCAACTTTAATTTATATATTTTATCTTATTCTTTCCCAGTTAAATTTACCCTTCATTCTAATTTGTGTTGTACGGTTATTTCATTTTTAACTTTAATTTTTATATTTAATTTTATTTTATTCCTTCCTAGTTAAATTTACAATTTTTAATTTTCATATTTATTTTCTATCTTATTCATAGCCTTTTCTTTTTTTCTTTAGGTCACGAGCAGTTGTCTAAGCATTTCACTGCATATCGTACTGTGTATGTGACAAATAAAATTTGAATTTGAATTTGAATGTTTCCCAGTGAACAACAGCACGGTTTGGTGGAAATAAATTTGAAGTTTTAAGAGTTAAGTCACATTTTCCTTTGGTTTATTCAACACATTTTATTAAAAGCTACATAATTTCACTTTAAAAATATGGAATCATCTCCTCTGTCTTCATTCTTTGCTTCCTTTGGACGTCCTGTGCAGCCTCTGGGTGCAGGTATCGCCTCATGCACCAGTAAACACAGACTCTAGTCAAATGCAAATCTAGTGAAAAAATAGTCAGAAAAGATGAAAAATAATAATTTCATGTGTGATTTGTAGCCTAGTGTAGCAAGTGTCTATTTAATTCATTTCTATTCTACTTAGATATGTGGAATTTTAACCTGCAAAGCTTCCCTACCATTGGCTCCACATCGATGTATCGATGGACTTCCCGTGACACGCCTCCTGCAGCTCATCCTCAAAGACCTACTCCAAGACCTGGGGAATCTCTTTGTGTATGTGAGGGCTGATAACAGCACTAAGATCGCCCCCACTCACCAAGCAACGCGTCTCTCCATACAACTGGAAAGCTGGATTGGCACCAGCCTTTCTTCCAGCACCATAAAAGGTGCAAATAGATTTAACTTTGTTCGACCAGGAAAGTGTTGAGATTTAAAATGTCTTTTGTGAGCATGTCCTGACCAAGAAACAGCTGCTAAATCAGCAGCCTGACACAACAGCATACAAACGGATACAAAAAGCAAAATACACGGACAGTAAAGACGGGAGCACGAAGGACGAAACGGAGCATCTAACCTGAGCATGCAGTGTGCTGCGATCAGTACCTGACTGACAGAAACAGTGAAAGAGCCGTCCTTACATACAAAGCTATAACACATTTCCATAATCAAGCGCAGACCAAATGTCACTGCCGGCGCATTCACTTCCAAATAAACCGTCTGCTGCAGCTGCAAATAAACGAAGAATAAAGCGTGAAAGAGGCTTTTGATAGTGCTGACTTTGGGCATTTGGCTGCTTTCACTGCTGAAGTTTGGCTGCTATAGAGAAAATAAAAGGAGGGAGGAGAAGTCGATATCTGGCAGACACTAGAAATTGCTTCCCCCCCCCCCAGTCTTTCAAATCAGCCTCAGCAACAAGAGTAAAAGTGCCAAACAAGTAGCACAAAGGGAGAGTCCACGGAGGCCTGGTCACCTTTCTGTGCGTCATAGCAGTAATAACGAGGCTTTTCATTGTTTTCTCTTCTTGGTGCCTCTTTGTGAATCATTTCAGTCAATTTAACTCAAGCAACTGGGGCACAAACTATTTTTATAGTTGCATTTAAATGTAATCAGAGAGAATCTGGAGTGAATTCACACGTAAGACGTGTTTGCTAAATGTTGAATTTGCAGAACTTCATTTTTTTTCTCTAAACATCACCTGTAATGACTTTATTTAAAATCTAACAATCTGCTCTCACTGACAAGTTGCACATTTTGCAACACAGAAAGCTGACTGGTGTGTATCGTGACGGGTAATCTCCCTCCGGGGCCTTACCCTGCATCCCTGTGGGGCCGAAGCCTTGGCGAGTGAGGAAAATTGCGTGGTCGTGGTGTTCGGCGTGATCGGGATCGCCTTTCTGCTGCACAAAGGCCCAGCGGCACACGTTCTCCAGGCTCCGCGATGGGTTGCCTCTCTCAATGAGGCTGATGGACTGACAGGAAAAGGAGAGAGAAATGCAGATGCAAATGAACATGTTAGTACTCGGGCAGCAGCCTGTAATTACTCAGACTGTAAAGCAGCCCTGGGCTGGAAACGAGAGCGAGCTGAAGGAGTCGTGGCGAACATAAATCATAAGTGCCACTGCTGATTACAGCGAGCAAATGGAAATGTGCGTTTTTACACTGTGTGTAAAAGTGAGTTAGACTAGGTGACCTCTGCAGTCTGCACACATTTTCACCTCTATTTCACTTCTCTGTCATAAAAGGGAATGTCGCCTGCAAAAAGAAGTTTAAGAATTTAAAAGAAGCGATGGAAAAGGACTCGGGGACTCACCTTGGCGTACCCCAGCATAATCATCCTGACCAGGACCACGTTGATGTGGACTCCCAGAGACTCGTCATGGTAAATCTCATTCACCTGAGGTGCAGGGGGACAAACAACACTTTTAAGGAATCGGAAATCTGAAATTGAAGGTAAATCTCAGTTTTAAATCCGACTGATTAGAGTAAAACAGGTTATTCCTCACGACTCCCTCCATGAACGTCTGTAATCACAGAGCTCTGCGAGCACTGTGCCGGTGCATTGCAAGACCAGGTAAATATGAATAATATGAATAATAGGAGGGAGCAGCTTGTTATCTTAGTTTTGATCTTTGCAAGAAACAAAAACATCAAGTTTTGGATATGATGGTGCCTTCAGCTTGCACAGCCGCTACTAGTCATTAAAAGAGAGATTATGACTAGATATGGAAATGTGCTTATGCATGTTGTCTGTATTTAGACAGATAAAAACTCAACTCTTCATGGGAATGATTTCCTGTAAAGAGCTCCGGAGAAACTAAGCACTGAGCATGTGACAAAGTCGTTTAACATTCAACCCGTCTGGTTTCCTGCAGCCTCGGAAGTAATGTAAAGAGAAGCGAATGAGTCAGTGAAGCAGGCTGCTGAAGGACTCTCCACAGGCAGCCTGACTAATGTTTTCTATCGATTTGAATCTGAATGAAACAGTGAAGCTAGACTTGTGCACACAATCTGTAGCTTTCTATTTTAGCAGTCAACACCATTATCATCTGCAGACATGCGTGTTTATTCAGACAAAGGCATCGCATCTCCTCCGTATCTGCAGGTGTCTGAGACATCAACAATGCACAAATACATTTCCTGTTTAAATTATATCCATGTTCACTTTTCCTCATGAGGCGTGAATAGCAAAGACAGTTACGTTTTATAATATTAATGCATGAAGACTTTGCAGGACTGCTTGATAGCTGCAGAGCTACAGTTAGCAGAGGACAAGTCATTATAGTCCTGTCCCACTTATGCATACATGTTATGCAATTAATTTAATGCTGAATATATGACATGATGCCTCGTGTGACACAAATTGCCAGTTTCGATTGACTTTGGGGGCCGCATGCATGTATTGGTGCTTTGAAGGAGGATTTTGATGTTCTGACGTCAATTAGGGCCACAAACGATTATTTTGATAGTCGACTAGTCACCAATTATTTTTGCGATTAGTCGACTAATCAGATCATCATCCATTGGACGTAAAACGTACAGATTATTGCACCAGCAGCATCTGCTCTTATATAACTATCATTAGCTTACAGCTTTAAGTGTTTAAGGTCTGTGCTAACTAAAAACAAAGACAAGATGATAGTTTATTACATTTTAATGAAATTTACAGATTGTTTCGGTGAAGTTTAATAAACTCCTTGCTATCTAAAATATAACAGGACACCGGAGTAAATTCTCGAGCATCTCACACTTCTGATAATCAGCTGTCTGCTTGATGTTTATTCAGCTGTGTAAAAACTATAACTTTAATCTCAGCCAAACCGATTTACTCAGGAACAAATAAAATACTGAAAAAAGCCAAACAATAACATTTTTAAGTTATCTAAGTGACTTATATATCATGTTTAACCTGAGTAGCGAAAGACGGAGGTGGGTTTGAAAACGATTTGCCGGGAGTCCGGTGTTGTCACCAGTGTTGCCAACTTAGCGACTTTGTCGCTATATACCCCCTAGCAACTTTTTTTTCTAAAAAAAAGTCGCTAAAAAAAGACATGAAAGCGCATATCGCTTTTACTCTCAACAAGCAGCGGGTGCTGTAACGCAGTCAGTTCTTCTTTTACTCTTTTACTGTTATGCTGTTTTGTGGATCGCAAGGTTAAAACTACTTATAAACACACACACACAAAGTAACTCCACCAGAGTGCCTATTTCGGGTCACTTTTGCCGGTCCAAGCCCGGATAAAGGAGCAGGGTTGGAATTGTGACATTAAAAAAAAACAATAATTGCTAAAATAAATTTAATTTGTAGCTCTAAATAAACTCTAAATGCATTTAGGACGTTTTTTACTCACTTTATGTCTCTTCCACGATGTTGTTTCTCTCTCCAACAACATAGGTTACATTTACATTAGCATGACCAATTATGCAAACTAGGTAATGACGTCATTTAGTGACTTCTAGCGACTTTTAGGACAGCCAATAGTGATTTTCCTTACTGAGGAGTTGGCAACACTGGTTCTCACGGCTCTAGTGAGCCTAGCCCCCGGCTAGCTATCGAGCTAGTGGGTAACAGACGTCTCCGAAAACGTCGGAGTGCTTTTGAAAATATGTGGTGTCTTGATAAACTGAGCAGATATTTGAGGTTTACACAGCTACATTCTCGCCTGAAAATATGTTAAACGTTTATTTTGTGACCCAGAAAGAATAATAAGAGTAATATTAAAACTAACTAGCTGCCGCCATTGTTGGAAACTGAGCTGGGCTGCGCTATGAATTCTGGGACACAGCTTCTTCTTCTTCGTGGTTTAACGGCAGCTGGCATCCTTGTACATGCAGTGCTGCCATCTTCTGTTTCAGTCCGTTATTACACTCTTAAATCCTACTACTTATTCCTGCGTCTTTTGTGATCTTACAAAGCTTCAAACGACGCGTCGACTATTAAATCAGTCGTCGACGATTTGGATAGTCGACATAATCGTGACTAGTCGACTAATCGTGGCAGCCCTAACGTCAATTCCACCATTTTATGTGACAAATGGCCCGTGCACTTTGATTGGGTCATAATAGTGAGAAGTGTGAGATTGTCAAGCCCCCAGTGTTCACATGCAAAACACTTAATTGGACATTATTATTTGGCTGGAAACTGAGCGGCAGATGAATGAGCCAGTGACGGTCACCTATGAATGGAAACAGCTGAAGCAAGCACATTTCCTCTGCTGCACAAAGCCAACTCGGTGCACTCAATTACTGTGATCATTCTTTTGATATTAATGAGAATCATTCTGTATTTTCAAACTTGTATACTAGATACTAAAAACATATTTGTAGATGGCAAAAAAGATCCGTTTACGTAGTTGTGATGGTGACCAGAATGAATGTGTGAAAATGAAGAAGATTGGATTTAAGGGACACTTACCACCAATATTTAAAATACATCCATTTGTCTAAAATGTGAACAAATCCTTATTCAAGAAATCTACTGTAAATATTACTCAGAGGTGCCCGTTTCTCCTCCTACAGTGGCTCTTTTTTTACTCCTAAAACATGCACTCACTGTCCACTTCATTACACATGTCCTCAACTGCTTATTTACCCAAATATCTAATTAGTCAATCACACGGCACCAACTCAGTGCCTTTGGGCATGTAGACATGATCGAAACAACATGCTGAAGGTCGAACTGAGCATCAGAATGAGGAAAAAATGATTTCAGTGACTTTGAACATGGCATGATTGGTGCTGGTCTGAGTATTTGAGAAACTGTTGATCTGCTGATCCAACAAAAACATCTCTGGGTTTATAGGGAGCAGTTCAAAACAAAAAGATATCCAGCGAGCAGCAGCTCTCTGGGTGAAAATGCTTTATTGATGCCAGATGTCAAGGCTGTTTTTGGCTTAATAGGAAGGAAACAGCAACTCAAAAACCACTTATTAACAATAATGTGGTTTGATGTGTTGTGCACAACACGATCAAGAGGCTACAGCAGCACAGCACTGTACCAGGGGCCACTGCTGTCAGCAAAGACCAGGAAACAGCTGGCTCACCAAAACTGGGCAGCAGAGGTTTGGAAAATTGTGCCTGATTTCTACTGTTTTGGCGTAAACAACAAGAAAGCATTCAGCCGCTCTGCCTCGTATCAATGGTTCAGGCTTTTAGATATAATGTCAGGGATGTTTTCTTAGCATATTTTAGTACCAACTGAGAATTGTTAAAGGACACAGCCTGTATGGAGCATTGACTGTGCCATCCCTTTATGATGTTGTTAACAAGCATCTACCATCTAACATGGTTGTAATGCACCACATCACAGAGCTCAAATTATCTCAAGCTGGCATCTTGAACATGAGGACGTTCGACACCTTTGGGATGGGATAGAGGGATCTGCAGATCTGGAGCAGCATCTGGCTGATGCTAGCACGTCAATATCGTCCAAATCCTCTGAGGAATGTTTTGAGCACCTTGTTGAATCTGTGCCATGAAGAATTAAGGACGATGAAGGTAAAATGCTCAGTATTAGCAAGGTGTAACTAATGAAGTGGCCGTGAGTGTAAATATGAATCGTGATTTTCCACAACCACTGAATATAAATATAATTAGCCCCGCATCACCACCAACACAAACGTGTTAAGATCATAGTACCGACTACACAGCATCTCCTCTCCTGTGGCATCGAGGCAGGGAGGAGAAAAACGAGGAGAAGGTGCAATATTTGGAGAGTAATTAAAGCGTTTATTTTAAATTAAGCAGGTTTTGCACAGTTTTCCTAAATATATATATAACCGATCGCTGTGTGCTGAAACACACTGAGCAATGGAAGCCACTGGGTCCAGTTACTTAAAATAAATCCATCTGAACAGGTGCCACATGTATATTTAAGCAGTTCACCTCAAACAACAAAAATATTCTGACACAGACAAAACTGTGAAATTGTTCCGGTCTGACTCTCACGTCTGGATCCGAGTGAAAACAAAAAGCGGACAGGAGAGTAAATCATGTCTGCAGGCGTCCACAGCAGGAATGAAATCACATGTTGTGACTAAGCTCATGTTTCCATACTGTCGTGAATATTCGATTCTGCTGGCACAAGAAAGGTCCCCAATTCACAATTAGGAGAAAGGATTTGTCACTGCTTGGCTGCACAAAAGAGGGACAAAACCCAAATATGAAGTGAAGAAGACTCACAAACAGGACAAATTCATCACAAGCCAGCGAACTCTAGTGCTAATCCCAGCACCAGGACACCTGACAAACATTTTTACCAGTCTGGTGTGATGACCCAGTGTCAATACACTAAGTGTGTTCTCTAAAATGCTAAATACTGCTTTCATTGCAGTGGATGCTAACAAACTTGATGGCAGGAAAACTGTCAGCATTTTGAGTTTATTGTGTTCTTGAGATCTTAATGAGTTTGCTTGCGTGAGTTTGTAGTCTTATTTGTGTCTCCGTCTCCTCGCCCTTTGTGTGTGTCTCCCTTCCTCAGTTTCTTCCCCCCGGTCCCTGGGTCAAGCCCGTGTTTCTTAGCCTGCATCTTAGTGTGTTTCCTGTTTTATTTTGACAGTTGCTTGTCCCAGGTTCAGGGTGTCTAGTTTTGCTTCCCCTGTGTCATTATGTCTGATTTGTCCCAGCTGTGTTCCCGTCTGTTTCCACTTCTTCTAATGACCCTCGTGTAGTGTAGTGTAGTGTAGCATAGTGTAGTGTAGCGTAATGTAGTGTAGTGTAGTGTAGCGTAGTATAGTGTAGCGTAGCGTAGTGTAGCGTTGTGTAGTGTAGCATAGCGTAGTGTAGCGTTGTGCAGCGTAGTGTAGCGTAGCGTAGTGTAGCGTAGTGTAGTGTAGCATAGTAAAGCGTAGTGTAGCGTAGCGTAGTGTAGTGTAGCGTAGTGTAGCATAGTGTAGTGTAGTGTAGCATAGTAAAGCGTAGTGTAGTGTAGTGTAGCATAGTGTAGTGTAGCGTAATGTAGTGTAGTGTAGTGTAGCGTAGTATAGTGTAGCGTAGCGTAGCGTTGTGTAGTGTAGCATAGCGTAGTGTAGCGTTGTGCAGCGTAGTGTAGCGTAGCGTAGTGTAGTGTAGCATAGTAAAGCGTAGTGTAGCGTAGCGTAGTGTAGTGTAGCGTAGTGTAGCATAGCGTAGTGTAGCGTTGTGCAGCGTAGTGTAGCGTAGCGTAGTGTAGCGTAGTGTAGTGTAGCATAGTAAAGCGTAGTGTAGCGTAGCGTAGCGTAGTGTAGCATAGTGTAGTGTAGTGTAGTGTAGCATAGTGTAGCATAGTAAAGCGTAGTGTAGCGTAGCGTAGTGTAGCATAGTGTAGTATAGCGTAGTGTAGTGTAGCATAGTGTAGCATAGTGTAGCATGGTGTAGTGTAGCATAGCGTAGTGTAGTGTAGCGTAGTGTAGTGTAGCATAGTAAAGCGTAGTGTAGCGTAGCGTAGTGTAGCGTAGCGTAGTTTAGCGTAGTGTAGCGTAGCGTATGGTGTTATTGTGGGAAATTTTTTGGGTCACACAAAAAAAAGTTACAAGCTGCAAAAATTAAGAAAAACAATAGAATAGAATGAGATAGAATAACATACTATGTTGCATCGGACAGTATTGCACAATATTGCACATTACATTTAGTAGTATTGCACATAAGAGAGAAATTTCTAAGACTTAATTTAAAAGTTACGAGAAAATAAAGGGGAAAGTAAGAAGGTCAGAAATGAGCAGAGCTGCTGTAACATGCTGCCACACATGGGGGGCGCCAGAAGGAGGTCGTCTGTTCATTTCGGGTCATGTTCAGGTTTTTCGATGCTTAAGGTTCTACGTCCGTAGTGTTTAGTATTTCAGTTCTCACAGTGTTGTTCTGGTCCTTGTTCTTCTGCCTTTTGTTTGCATTCGTGCAGCCTAAATAAACGGCTGTTCCTGCCTCGAGTGTCTGCGTTTGGGTACAAACACAAGGTGCAGACAAATAATTTCACTCACTACTTTATCCAAATACAAACTGACCAAAGAGTTTCACCTCCTGGAATTACCATTTATTTTCACCCCCTCCCGTGATCCTTATGTGCGTCACGGGGGGTGGAGCCTATCCCTATGTGCAGTTTAGAGTTACCAGTTAACCTATCTGCACCAACTGCATGTGTTTGGATTATGCCAGAGAAATGCAATTAAAATATTTTTTCTAAAATATTGATGGTAATCTTAATTTCGCAGAGCACTTCTTGTGTAACATGACAACTGCAAAAAAGAACATACATGTTACTGAACAAAATCTGCACGTGCCCATCATGCAGCTTTCACCGCTGTTGTTTTGTCACCCACTGATTGACTGCACAGTGAGCACCAATCGAATCAGTGAACAGGTCAACATCTCGCCATCTTTCTCTCTGACATGTTACATGAGAAGTGCCAATTAGCAGAGCATGAGGACTAAAGGCCTCATTTTCTTTGGGCCACTGATTTCTCACTGCGCTCATCTGCCTCATTACACAGTAAGTCAGTGCTCTCCACTCAGGACAGAAGAGGTGGAGAAAAACATTTCCCGGCAGCGTATCATCACATGTTAAACTCTCCCCAGAGCATCGTTTTTGCTTTGTCGACTTTTTGAGGCGACGCAGCGCTGGACGAGGACCGCTCCCTGCTGCTCCCTTTGCATTTTTCACTCCGTGGGACTTTATGAAGTAACAGTCTAGGTGAATCACAGATGGGAGCTTCGAAATGAAGACAGATAAATGCTGCTGATCCTGAATGTGTATTTACTAGCAAAGCAGCTTTGCTTTGCTTGCAGTAGCTGCACTGTGAGCCTCTCCTTCAGGGAGAGTTACACCATATGTGATCCAACACACTGAGCTGCTCGCTCTCAAAGACTCATCCCAGCGCTATGACTTCCTAACAGCTTCCTCCACATAGAGGCAACAGGACTCACTTCATCTCATCGTATGCTGTCACTGGGGCTGCACAATTAGTCCGATTTTGAGCCTGCTTCACCAAGAGTGAATCGAGCCCTAAATCACCACCTGATGGTGTTTCTGTATGTGTATGTGGCTGTCGCACACACCACATGGATGCACAACACTACATTAAAATCAAAAGTCTAGCACTGCAAAAGCTGAAGAGCTGAAGAAATCATATGCAAAGAATCCTGTAGGGTTGTGTCACCACAAAGCAACATGACGAACACGTTCGTCTGCCTGAAAACACAACACAAACTGCAGCACAACTAATGCATGCAGGCCAAGAAAAACAGTGCAATGTGACACATCCAGCGTATCACTGCATCCATCCAGATCACAAAGAACTCACCAACACAATCACACTTAAAGATACATGTCCAATAAACACACAAGGCTTCAGAAAAAACGTTCGACACATTAGACAAAAGATGTGTTATAAGGGGAAAAACCAGTGGTGGGAAACAAAGAAGGCTCTCACAGCTGTAGAGCTTTAGTCTCATCACGCTGGTACAATGAAGGGAGTGAATGAGGTTTTTGCTTCTGGGAGATGAACTTGGATGAAGTGAATGAACACCTGATTTGTCTGCAAAGACGGGTTAATTAACAGGAATGTAGCTCAACGCAAAGGTGGGAAATGGGAAAATGTGAAAGCAGCGCTTGGTTTACATGACACTGCTATAACAACAGCTTATGAATAATCATTCCCTCAACACTGATCAAAACAACAGCGATGAAATTCTGGCCATAATCACACAGTCCTGCTTATCGCTCTCAAATTTCATTTGGCATAAACTCACTTACTCAATTTCCATCACAACCAGGATGTCCATGCTATAGGTGCACCTGCATAAGTCAGCAGGGAGTGGGTGAAAGGTGGAGGACCCACTTGACAGGTCAGGTTACTCGTCTCCAGAGATGGGCCGCGTTACTGTAATCTGATTACTTTTTAAAGTAACGAGTAAAGTAAGGGATTACTATTGCAAAAACGGTAATTAGATTACCGTTACTTTCCCGTAGGAACGCTGCGTTACTGCGTTACTAAAACCGTGATTTTTTTGCAGAATGTCTCATGACAGTGACGTAAGCGAGTGCGACGTTCGTGACAACAGCTGTGTGCAGATCAACAATGGATCATATATCGAGTGCAGAGAGAGTATGAGCGTGCAGCGTTTAAAGCGTGGAAGTACTGACCTTACTTTGAGTTTGATTCCATAAAAAGTGACAAAAACATTAGTGTCCGTTGTGCGTGGGAAGAAAACTTCTTTTTACAGCGAAAAAAACCCTAAACTTCCAAACAAGCACCGAGTAGCTACGACGTAATGGGAAACTCACAGAGAAACTCGCGGATTCTTCCACTGACCGCTGCAGCGCACCTGCACCAGGGTAAACCTCCGCCTACCCCACTCCTGCTTTACAGGTGAAAGTAGAGCAACAGGACCGCTAGTCTTGGTTATGGCATATATATATATATATATATATGCCATAACCAAGTGGCCAGCATAGTGTACAGGAACATCTGTGCCGAGTATAACCTGGAAGTCCCGAGGTCAAAATGGGAGATGCCCCCCAAGGGTGGTGGAGAATGACCGAGCTAAGATCCTGTGGGACTTCCAGATACAGAAGGACAAAATGGCGGTGGCTAACCAACCGGACATAGTGGTGGTAGACAAACAGAAGAAGACGGCCGTAGTGATCGATGTAGCGGTTGAATGACAGCAACATCAGGAAGAAGGAACACGAGAAGCTGGAGAAATACCAAGCGCTCAGAGAAGAGCTCGAGAGGATGTGGAGGGTGAAGGTGACGGTGGTCCCTGTGGTAATCGGAGCACTCGGTGCGGTGATTCCCAAGCTAGGCGAGTGGCTCCAGCAGATCCCGGGAACAACATCGGAGATCTCTGTCCAGAAGAGCGCAGTCCTGGAAACAGCTAAGATACTGCAGGAGCCTCAAGCTCCCAGGCCTCTGGTAGAGGACCCGAGTTTGAAGGATTGACCACCCACAGGGGCGTGCTGGGTGTTTTATATATATATATATATATATATATATATATATATATATATATTTTATGTGCTGGAATGTGCAGAAAATAGGTTTAAATATTAAACAAATTTCTTCCAGTCAGAGAATGTTGCATATAATTACATTTTTGCTTGATGCATAAAGTTAAAAGATTAAAACTAATAAAACAAGTTTTAAAAAGAGACTTTTCCATTTGATTACATTTTGTATGATGATTATGTAGAAAAAGTAGAATTGGGCTGAAAGATCTATCACTTTATCACCTATTCAGGTTGTAAATCGTGTTTTTAAAAAGTAACTAAGTAACTAAGTAATTAATTACTTTTGAAAATAAGTAATCAGTAAAGTAACGGGATTACTTTTTTGGGGAAGTAATCAGTAATTAGTTACTGATTACTTTTTTCAAGTAACTTGACCAACACTGCTCGTCTATTCCATGCATGCGGTTGTCCTTATTCCAGGTAAGGACAACCGCATGCTTCAGACAAACTACAGGACATTCCCACCTATTTATATAGAGAGATATAATTATATATCCCATTTTTTATCTATAGATGCACCTTTAGTTTGCTTTTTGTCTCTAATGACATCAGCTGTTCTACATCTGCACAGAGACGGTGTCCATGTGTTTGTTCTAATGCTGATTTGCGTTATTTGCAGTTAAGAAAAATATTTTAGAGCTCTTTTTTCACCAACATGGATGATGATACTGCATCTGTTGAGCATCTGTGTACAAAACCAGTCCCATAAAAAACAGTTCTCCCATTTTGGTGTCGAAGACCTTGACCAGTTCCCACCGAGTCCTGACCTCATCCCTGTCCAACAACTCTGGATAAACCAGTTTGCTTACTGTGAGCTGGGCCTTATCACACACACAGGTGCTGAATCTCACTGCAGAAGCTGGTTGGATTTCTAAAAGGAGATGAATTTAGATTTTTACAGCAGCATATTAATGTTCCTGGGTTGTTGTTTTTTTTTTAAATCTCACATTAGTGCCCACATACTATTGAATATGTAAGTCGACCGACATATCGCGTAGGTGACCATCGCCTCAGTGCTTTATGCTTATTATACTGATTTTAGGCAGCAGGCAAAGAGGAGAGCAATGGAAACAAAGAAGAGTAGAGGAGACTGAAGGGAGAAATCTGAGAGGAAACGAGCAGCGGAGACATGAAAACATAAGAAAGAAGATGAAAGAAAACGAGTGAGAAAGAGGTAAGAGGAGAAGATCAACAGCAATGAATAAGAAGATGGTGCCGTGGTCGGATGAAGCCAAACACAACCGAAACAACACCATCCCCACAGTAAAGCATGGAGGTGGAAACATTATGTGTTGGAGCTGGAACACAACTTCACCACATTGATGGACCAATGCATGGAGTCATGTGGGGTAAAATCTTGGCTGAGAACCTCCTTTTTCAACCAGAATGACTTTTCCAGCATGACAATTATGCAAAACAAACTGTCACAGAGACGAAGGAGTGAAAAGAAGGACGTTGAGGTCACCTCAGTGCCATAAAAAGAGTCATGTTAGCAAACAGGGGAGAACTTAAAGGAGTTTCTGTAAAGAGGGCTGGGCCAAAATCCCACCTGAGATCTACGCAAACCTGACGACCGTCTCAATGCTGTGCTTGACAACAACAGTTTCTCCACCGAGTACTCAGACAGGTTTTGTTTGTTGATTAAATTCTTATTTCACTCCAAGACATCCAAATAATTCTCTCACTTAAAATGAAACTACCAAGAATCTGGATATAAAAAGGAAAAAGAACAGAGAGAACTCTGTAGAGTTCATCTGAATCTGAAGACAAATCTAATAAAAATCAAAGAGAGAACAGAGCTGCCTGTGTGAGCCTGCTGCTTACTGATGGAGTCTCATTAGTGATGAAGTATGTAACAATAAAAGAACAGACTTTATTCTTCTCTTATTTACTGTAACAGATTCAGGACTAACGTATCGCTTGGACACAACCAAATAATTAAATGTGTGTGTGTGTCTGTGTGTCTATATGCAGAACTTTCCATGAAAATCAAGTTGTTGTTGTTGATTGGACTGCTCGAAGGGTCGCTTGTGAAGATGCCCACAGAATTCATACATACATGCTCATTAAATGGTCCAATCAGCTCCAATTCTCAGGAGGATGGTGAACACAAAGAAGAGGGGGCTCTGACTTGATGAGCGAGAGATATCAAAGAGAAGGAAAACTGGAAGACCAGAGAGGGAAACTGGGAAAAAGGGGAGATGACAGGAGAAGAGTATTGAAACAGAAGAAGGAAGAAAGGAGAACAGAGGAAGATGATGAACACAGATGAGACGGGGGTGAGGAGAAGAGGGAAGAAGGGAGCTGAGAGGAGAAGAAGAATAAAAGAGGTGCTGTAGGAGGGGAAAAGAGGAGGAGGAATATAAAAGGGAAACAAGGAGACAAGAGCAAAAAAAAAGAGAGATAGAGAGAAGATCAATCACAGTAATCAGTGTTCAGAGACTGCGCTGCCTCCAGATAAAGCCAGCGGGGACCTCTACTGGAAAACACCATCAATAACCTCAAAGCTTCAGTGCCAGACACTGCAGAGATCCAGAGCGATAGAGTGATGCATGTGGCAGACTGAAAAGAGCATTTATACTTTGGAAGTTAACAGGAACTGAGGTTATTATCATTATTAAGTATTTTGGAGGCATTTAATGTAGAGATGGGAATATCATGACAGGATCAGGGACACTGAGCTCTGCTCCTTAAATCCAAGGACACTGCACACCCAGTGTAAATGCAGTTTTACTATTCATGCCAGAAAAGGCTTAATAAAAACATCTATACATGGTAAACTGATAACTAAAATCATGAGATGTACAGTTCTGCTCATCATGATGCATTTTCCAGTCACCTTTCTCACTCACTATGTATTAACAGACCTCTCTGCATTGAATCATATCTGTTATTAATCTCTGTCTCTCTTCCACAGCATGTCTTTATCCTGTCTTCCTTCTCTCACCCCAACCAATCACAGCAGATGGCCCCGCCCCTCCCTGAGCCTGGTTCTGCCGGAGGTTTCTTCCTGTTAAAAGGGAGTTTTTCCTTCCCACTGTCGCCAAAGTGCTGCTCATAGGGGGTCATATGATTGTTGGGTTTTTCTCTGTATCTATGAAGCGCCTTGAGGCGACTTTTGTTGTGATTTGGCGCTATATAAATAAAATTGAATTGAACTGAGTGTCATGGCTCCACACACACGCTCACTTAAATCTTATTGTAAGTGGTGCTGAAGGCTACAAATAGACTTTTCTATTCCTTTCTAGTGGACAAAGGTAAAGTCCAAGGAACTCGGTGAAGATCTACTGAGGAGGAGATTTTCACCTGTTCTTGTTTTATCCAAAATTTTATTTAAAATTTTATGTTTTGAAAGTGCTTCACCACAAAGATTTATATATGAGCACTACGAGATTTCATTTAGAAGACATGGAATCAAAAATGATCAGTGCTGCTAATGATGGAAAAAACCTGAATATCAGCAAATGTGCAAATATGAATGTCAACAAGTGACAAATTAAATGTAGCAACAGTAAAATAAGCTAAACTAAAAAATGATGACATAAAATATGTAACTCTCATAATAAAACTAAATATTTGACCTACTTTCATGAATATTATAGGACAAGATCAATTTTCGATCTGTTTTTCTTTAGTCTGAACTAAAAATGTGCATTTTCTCAGACAGAGTGAACCACATCCAGACTAGAGGAAACATCAGTACCAGTGACTGATGGGCCCTGATTGGCTGTCACGGACAAACAAACTGCTGCAATCCTTCCAGTCAGTCCAGGCTGGAGCGTTGGATCCAGAAAGCCTGCATCAGCCCAGCAAGGACCTCGTTTAAATAAAGCCGGCAGACGAACTGCTTTCATGTCCAAGCGCAGTATGGGTCCATTATGGGGAATATCAGCAGTATCTGAGAGGCTTGTAATTTGAATACAGCGCTACAAATAATGAATGTTAATACAGCGCTGGAAATAATGAAGCCGGTGAGGAAACGAGAGGCAATCCTGCCTTTTTACAAACTCTCAGACTAAATGAAAACACAAGCAGAGCAACAACATGTGTGTAAACAACATTATGCAATCAGCACTTCTGGACTGGATCATATATCTCCTGCTGATGCACCGACGCTTTCGTTGCTTTGATTTCTTTAAAATCCTTTCATGTTTCAAGTCAAATTGTTCTGCCCTACAACATGTCAGCGATCACACAAAAACGATGTCTATCAGAATTTGGTGGTATGTGATCATCTGCGGCCCGTTGCTTCAGAAAGCTTTGATCAGCTGCTGATTTGCTGCTGAGGAACAGCGACGGCAGAAACTTGAGTGACGACGCGGCGGCAAAAATGTTCCGCCTTCTCTTCCATTTGCATTGAAACCTCTCATTAAAGGAACACTTCATCTTTCAGGAAATAATGGCACATGTGCCGATCTCTCACAACACAAGCGAGGTGTATCTGTGACATCTGTGAGGACGTGATGAGCGAACACTGCATCTAATCTGCTCCGGAGACTAATGACAGTCTGAGCTAACTGCACACGGAGGGCAGAGGAATCCCTGCTAGGGATCATACTTGAATGGCAGTAATAGTTCCCACGGAGGCACGATTAGCATTCTGTGTGTGGACAACAGGGTGAATTCACACCGGAGGAAACAGATGCAACAGCTGCTTGCGGGCTCCATTTTTTACTGATTCAGACAATATAACACTGATCCAGAGCAGAGAACCCACAGGAGTGGGCTGCTGTGACACCAATGACTCACTTATTCATATCGAGACCAGTTCCATACAATATGTGATAGGAAACGTAGATTAGAGGGTACTGTAAGCTTAGCCCAGAGCAACAGAGAGACAACACCAGCTCTCAAACAACAAAACGGAAAAGTGTGGATGACTAAAAATGCACTTTGAAATGAAGATACAGTTAACGACTGCTTTGGGAGACAAAGAGACTGAAGAGTGTTTATTATTTGCAGGTTTCTTCCTTCCTAGTTTAACCCTTTAAGACCTACCATAGAACCAAGTCCGCCAGAGCTTATATCATATTTTTACATGCTGTGGAGCCATTTTTGGGAGCATTTCAAGTTGATATACATCAATACAACCATTACAGCCTAAATTTTAATAATATGTCTGCATTAAGTGCATAGTAATTACATAAATTGCAAAAAAGTGCAATAAACTACAAAAAAATTGAAAATCGTTTTTGTTTTTTTAACATATATTTCTAGTTAGAGAAATTTAAGAGGCTTATCCCTCAAACCTGTAAATACAAAAAAGTTGCACAAAATAGTTTCCCACCACAGGAAATTTATTTTGAGTGTCTTCATAGTTTTATTTTTGAAATACACCAATTTTTATATACTGCAGGAAAAACTAAAATAAATAATATAATGCAAATTTGCAAAAAAGCAGCATCTGCATCAAAATAAACTATTTCCAGCAGTGCAATATGAGTCCTAAGCATCCCAGAAACCACACAGAAAGTCAGAAAGTCAAAGATAACTTTTAAAAACACCAGTATAGGCTCATGAGGCCCTGATGGTAAAAAACCACATTTCCGCAAAAATGACGTCACTTCCGGTTTCGGGCAGGTCATGGTGGACATGTGAAAGTTTGCGCTGATGGACGTAGGAAGTGTTACAAACAGCTGATCGGATCAGCAAAGCGTGTTTCTGGAATATTATGTTTTTGTTGCTGCAAGTGCTTTTTATGCAGTTTTTGCAAAACTATATGTGGAAGGAAACTGTGACCGAGGACAAGCTGATGGCATAAGATGTAAGTACAACTCCTCCGGTTTCATATGCAAAAAATTATTGTGCTAGCTCACGTGGTTGCAGAGCTACCGGGATTTAAAAATAGTTACGCAAAATGGAGCGTGCTGCTCTGACCGGCTTTAAAGGGTTAAACATGGCTGACTGGAGGGAAGACGTCAATGATCACAGAGATCACAGAAAAAAACACTAAAATAAAGTAAAAAAGGAATCTGACTCTATCTTTAGGGTCCCAGGATGCTGAAGCCCAGCTCAGCTGACGCCAGTCGTTGATCCACTGTGCTGCTCCTACAAGCAGACTCTGATTCTCAGCACCATATTTGCCTTTTCATGAAGGTTAAACAATCTGCATCATGTTACTGACGACATCTGTGAACACTTTATGGTATCGTGTCCACAGACATCACTCTATTGTCAAGCGTTGCTTTGAAGTCTCGATTTTGGAGCAAGAAGATGTGGCAATTTCTTTCACCAAAACTGAAACACACACTTCTTTAGTAGTTGTTAAAAGTCGTACAGGAAGCCAATGTGCAAGCCGTGTCACAAACATTTCAAAGAGAAGGAGGATGTGGTTAAAACGCATAAGAAGCTATAAGAAGTGAGTGAATACTGAATTTTAATGGCACCAGGCCACGCTACCAGACTTCCTGAATTGGGATTTACATTTACGTGTCAGTACAGTGCATTCATACAACCCTTTATTCTGTATTTAAGCACATCCAGTGCCAATTTAAAATCACCAATTAACCTAGAATCCCTTTGGATTGTGGGAGGAAGCCGGAGCACCTGGAGGAAACCCACAAAGGTGAGGTAAACTCCAGAGGAAGGCTCCAGCAGAGCAAGAAGCGAGCCAGGTACCCGCTGCACCACCGAGCTGCCCAGTGGCATCCCTAATGCATGCTGGTCTGCATGTGGACCAAAACACAAGTCAGGTTTAACACACAACAGTTCAAACTAGGAACAGAATGAAGTTGTAGTGACTCACTATGTTCATCAGTGTGAGGAGGTAATTCTGCACATGCTCCTTGCCGTGAAATCGGACCACTGAGTCATCGACTCCCAGCAGGATTTCGATGTTGTAGTCGTCCTCTCCAGCGTCCCTCCGTCTGCGGCGCCGGACCGTCTCATTCACCTGTCGGGTTACTGAGTCGAGGGTCCTGGGAACGTCGAGCTCCGGTTCTGTAAGATTAAGACGGGAGACATACGACTTTTAATATGTTTTCCATTTCCAGCTGTGAAAGCCGCTTCAGGGCGTTGATTTTAAAATGCTGAGTAAAGGCGCTCGCTGATCTGCTGTTACATAACAGTTACATTGTGTCAGACGAGCATTCGATCAACAGTAATAAGCGAGTCGTGCAGCTGCAGGTCTGCACATGAATGTGTCAGCAGAGGCCAAAGCTTGCTCTGAAGTGCCTGCTGGCCTGAATTATACATGTTTCATATTCGATGGTTGGAAAAGGTTTTATGCAGTCAGAGCTTTATGATGTTTTTTCTGATCAATGATTAACTAATGAGCAGTATGAGGAGATGGCGCAGCGATGCACGGAGAAACCAAGCAGATGTTTTCAAAAGAGGAGACACATTTTCCAGCCGGGTGCGCAGGCACAGCTGGATTCATAACACTTCAATTCAACTGCTGAAAAGGCAAAAAACATGTTTATAATTTCCAGTTTTAATCATTTACTGGAGCAAAAGTACATTTTCTGGTTCCAGCTTTAAACGAGTGGATTTGTGTGACCTTCTGTTTCACATCATTTTCATTTCAGCATCTTTGGACTTTTGGTCAAATAAATCAATACTATGGGGAAAACATAGCAGTGCTCCTTATTCACCTGAAAAATGTTGATTTAGCAAAACAAAAAGAAAAAACAAGGAGAGAGAAATAGAAAACTACTTTTGTTTTAATCATCATCTTATGATAAAAGGAAAAAGTCTTTGTTGTTTTCGAGCAGACTGACTGGTTATAATGGGCAGAGGGGCGGAGCTGCAGGTTGAATGACTCATCAGGACGTCTGTTTTTCTCTAGTGGAGCTGGTGGTTACCAGTAAGGCGGTGATTATGCTTCCAGTGTTTTATTTAACCACAGTGGACTACATCCTGTTCGCTCTGTATTGACGTATGCAGTTCGTTTCAGATATAATCAAAAATAAGAATGAACGGGGGGGGGGGTCACTATTTGTTATAACATGTTATATAATATCCAGTATTCATTTTAAATGGATAACATTGCAGTTTTTGATAACTCACCAACAGTGACTCTCTCAGTAAGACGAATTTGTTTTTAGATGTTCTTTGTAATAATGTAAAAAAATGAAAACTCCCATTTACAAAAAATATTTAGAGTCATTGCTGATTTCTTTGCAGAAGACTCTGGCTGCTCTAAAGTGCATTTATACAGTGGTGTCAACGCAACAATCGGGGGCAACTTGAAAACCTGGCAAATATTGTATAGATCTTCTTTGCACAACCAAAACAGCTCTGACGCACTGAGGCGTGGACACGGCTCGTCTAGGGGCTGCTCTCTGGCTTCTGGCAAAGCACAGTTGGGTCCACTAATACAAGGTGTCTCCTCCGTGAGGAGAATCGGATGGAGGTGGGAGGGCTCCTCAAAACTTTCTAGGGCATTTGTTGCAACTTGGAGGGCAGACTGACCTGCTGGAGGAGGCTGCTGACATGTGAGAGTTTAATTTCAAACCGGGGGGGTGTGTCTGCTCTGAAACAATGTTTAAGTGGCCGTGTGTGTTAAATTACCTCCACGTTAAACAGGAGGAAAGGTTTCTCAGCACTGAGTGAGATTATTGATGGTTATTCACATGTGAGGTTTTGAGGTTGAGCCTGACAGGTGACAGGTAATCCAACAGTTATAACGGCTTCAAAGCCATTTAAAGTTTATCAAAGAAAAATGTCAAGAGAAGGGAAAAAATGTTTAATCTTTTTCACATTCTGTAACCGATTCCAACTTGTGGAGACTAAAATTTTGCCCAGACCTTTCAGGGTGTTGCACACTCACAAGGTGATTGGACAGGTTGCCTAATTTCCTATCAGGAGGCAACCTTTCTGCAAACAGCTGCAGTCTGACTCCAACCACCCTCAGACAGAAAATTATTTATCTGATTCATAAATGCAGACCGACTGGCAGCATGTTGGCATCAGTCTGAGTGAGTGTCAGCCGGCTCCCAGCTGCTTGTATTCTGGTTATATTCACGTAGAACAGGAAGGTTGTGAGCGCAGATGTAATATGTGTAAAATTTCTGTCTATGCAGACAACAACAAATACACAATTTTCAACTACTTATTACGGTTAATTGCTGTATTATCATAAACAGCATGCATGTAATGACAAAGTTGAACTTTGAGGACCATGTCTGCAGCTGACAGAAGACAATCAATCGCTGTGTATGTTAATGCAATATGCAGTATACTGAAAATGTAAAAGAATTGCTATAATATGGTATCATCAGTGAAAGATTGTGGTAATATCATATTGTGGGGTGTTTGGTGATCAGTTAACCCAGCATGCATGTCTTTGGGTGGAAGCTGAAGACCTGCAGAGAACCCACAGACACGGAGCGAACATGCTCCGCACAGAAAGGCTTTAGCCGTGTGTTCAAACCTCCTCGCTGTGCAGCAGGTGATGATATATTTGGTTTATTTCAAAGCTCAGTGTAAGTGTAAGATCAGTGCTTGCGATTGCAAGTTCCAACAGGAGAACCCTATTTCAAACCAAACCGAGTGAGAGCGTGAGGCACGCCTTGGCTTCTTCTGCAATTTGTACAAAGCCAATGAATCCTCAGAGCGAAAAAATAAACTGAAAGCAGGAAAGGTTGTTGTCCATTCAGCAATAAATACAAATGTCTGTCAGCGAGACAGCACAGGCCTTGAGCTAAAAATTGGGTTCACGTTGGTTCATGCAGCCCATTTACAAACAAACCAGAGCAGGCAAACAAAGGTGCCACAGACTCACAAGAAGCTCGTATGCTGAAGACGTTTCGGTAAGCTCTCATCAGGCCGTGTTAGAACGTTTGGCAGTGAGGCGAGTCGAAACAAATCGTGCTGTAGAAACCTGTGAATTCAGCTAAAACTGATGGCGCTGGAAATAACCTCGTCACACAGATACAGCAATCCTGTGCAGTACTGATGAATGGCAGAGCAGTGTTACAGACCCCTCACCTGGCCAAAGACGTGCAATATAAACTCCTGCAAACCACCGAGAACATAATCAGAGTGAAAAGCTGAACAGCTGAAGGACAGTACGGCCGAGCACGCCTGCTCTTTGAATTCTCCCTGAATAAACGAACGACTGAAGTAAAGTAGTTCACAGTTTTAGATTTCATCCACATCGGGTGAAGATACTCTGCTGGCAAATCTGAAGCCATAAATAAAAGCACAGGCCATTTTTCATTTTTCCAGGGATGCTGTGGACCACAGACAGGGCCGGTGATTGAGTGGAGAGGGAGCTAAAATAAATAGGAAGAAATGGCTGCCACCTCAGCCGTGGCCCGGCTTCTACAGTGTTGGGATTGTGGAGCGCATTCCTCGTCTCCGCCGCTCCCGTCATGACACAGGCATTCTTGTGCGGCAGGCCAGCTCCCCCCCCCTCCCCTGCCTGAGTAAACAGGCTCTCTGAGGTCCCTACTTCAAACGCACAGGACTTCCCCTCAGTAGCGCTCCTTAAGACTGCCAGTGTGCTTGAGTCAGTGGCGAGCACCCCACCGCCCTCCTCTGCCTTGCCCCACCACGGGCCACAGCCCAGTCCCGTGGGAGCCCCGCCATGCAAGCAGCAGCCCAGGAGACGGGGGCCCTGGGTCAGCGTCTGCCCACACATGGCAACGTGCGGCAAGGTGGCAACGAGGCCGGCCAGAGCCGCCGCAGGCTAAAAATGGCACAGACGTAGGCGACAGGCATCGCGCCATCAGCTGAAAGTGGAAATCTACTGTGTCTGCTGTGACAGAATTAATATCCACGGTTCAAGGACGCGCACACACGAAACCCATTAGTAAGATGGACACAGATACGCAGCCAATAATGACACTTTGTGTACTGAAATTCAAATACGCAGCAAAAAGCTTTTCCCTTTTCAGTGCAGATGCATACACGTCTCCGCGGAAACGCTACTACAGGAAAGTATGCAATGACCTCGTTGAGAGGAAAATATCCACGAGCTCCGAGGTTTTACAGCAACAATAGGCAGGAATGTGAATTTAAATATGGTTCGTAATCCTTTTATCTGTTTCTGCAGCAGAGACGGGGGATCGGGCAGGATGTTCTCCACCAGGTGAGCAAAAAGGTGCAGAAACTCTTATCGCGATCGGGGCAGGAATTTGCATAAAAGCGTCTCCGTGAGTTCAAAGTGATTTGTCTCGTGAGCCAAAACTAGTGAGACGTAAAATACGGCGACACAAACAGATCGGGAACAAGTACGGAGTTTGGTTTTCTACATTTTCTTTGGAAGTGCAGCTGGAAATGAAGTCACTAGATGCTGAGTGGGAATGAGTGGAATTTCAGTGATTGGAAAAGAAGGCTTGCTTGCACTCAAGTCAGAAAGGTTATTCCAGGTTAAAGTGATGTCAGACTCCTGAGTCAGAACCACTAGATCATCGCTGTCATTTTCCTTTATGCAAATGGACTGAAAGCATCCATTTGCATAAACTGAGATAGAAGCAGTCAGAACTTAAACTCTTTAGAGTAAAAGTTGGGATTAGACGTGACAGGAGAGTGCCAGCCTGACCGCTGCTGCTCTAAAGCACAAGATCACAGAGAAGCAAAGCAAAGAGGACAAACCACATCTCCACATGGGAGATGTCACCGGACAGCAGGAGAGGCACATGTGAGTCAGACCGTAACGACTAATCACAATAATTTATTTCATATCCTACGGTTATGAACTTCAATAGTAAAAGAGCGATTGTGGCCCAAACCAGAGTAAGACTGTTTATAAAAATAAAGGTTTATGGCATATTTGTGCTTTAAATACTTTAACCTGTGTGAGCTACATGCAACACTCACAACAAGATGCTAGTTTTAGGTTCCTCTGATCTTACTGTAGTCTACACATTCGAAACGTCACTTTGAGAAAGAAGGGAGATGACGTTTACTTCAGCTCTGAATATGATCCGTCTATAAATAGTCAAATCTGTGCTCATCTCTCTCTCCTGTCCTCCAGGTGTTGTCCTTCCACCTTGTGAAGTGTGTGCAGGAGCACAGCAGTCTCCACTCAGCTCATCAGGAGCACTAAGGCTGGGAGAGAAGAGAAGGGCAGCGCCGGCGTGGGCTGTTTGCTAAAAGCCTGACTGAGTGGATTTTGTTTTCATGGCTGTCTGCTGCACTTTTCTTTCTGAAATTTGAAAAAAGGCTTTGCAGCAACGTTCTGTCCATTCTCTGTCCAGCTGAGCTTGAATTTGATCGTTTCAAATTTAGGATTAACATCAAATTCAGCACGGTAGTTGGAACAGACTAATCAATTTTCCTGGATTCAGTACCTGCTAGTTAGTAGATGCCAGAGGTGTGGACTCGAGTCACATGACTTGGACTCGAGTCACAGGAGTCACATGACTTGGACTCGAGTCACAGGAGTCACAGGAGTTGGACTCGAGTCACAGGAGTCACAGGAGTTGGACTCGAGTCACAGGAGTCACAGGAGTTGGACTCGAGTCACAGGAGTCACAGGAGTCACAGGAGTTGGACTCGAGTCACAGGAGTCACAGGAGTTGGACTCGAGTCACAGGAGTCACAGGAGTTGGACTCGAGTCACAGGAGTCACAGGAGTTGGACTCGAGTCACAGGAGTCACATGACTTGGACTCGAGTCACAGGAGTCACAGGAGTTGGACTCGAGTCACAGGAGTCACATGACTTGGACTCGAGTCACAGGAGTTGGACTCGAGTCACAGGAGTCACAGGAGTTGGACTCGAGTCACAGGAGTCACAGGAGTTGGACTCGAGTCACAGGAGTTGGACTCGAGTCACAGGAGTTGGACTCGAGTCACAGGAGTCACAGGAGTTGGACTCGAGTCACAGGAGTTGGACTCGAGTCACAGGAGTTGGACTCGAGTCAAAGGAGTCACAGGAGTTGGACTCGAGTCACAGGAGTCACAGGAGTTGGACTCGAGTCACAGGAGTCACAGGAGTTGGACTCGAGTCACAGGAGTTGGACTCGAGTCACAGGAGTTGGACTCGAGTCACATGACTTGGACTCGAGTCACAGGAGTCACAGGAGTTGGACTCGAGTCACAGGAGTCACATGACTTGGACTCGAGTCACAGGAGTCACAGGAGTCACAGGAGTCACAGGAGTCACAGGAGTCACAGGAGTTGGACTCGAGTCACAGGAGTCACAGGAGTTGGACTCGAGTCACAGGAGTCACAGGAGTCACAGGAGTTGGACTCGAGTCACAGGAGTCACAGGAGTCACAGGAGTCACAGGAGTTGGACTCGAGTCACAGGAGTCACAGGAGTCACAGGAGTCACAGGAGTTGGACTCGAGTCACAGGAGTCACAGGAGTCACAGGAGTTGGACTCGAGTCACAGGAGTCACAGGAGTCACAGGAGTTGGACTCGAGTCACAGGAGTCACAGGAGTCACAGGAGTCACAGGAGTTGGACTCGAGTCACAGGAGTCACAGGAGTCACAGGAGTTGGACTCGAGTCACAGGAGTCACAGGAGTCACAGGAGTTGGACTCGAGTCACAGGAGTCACATGACTTGGACTCGAGTCACAGGAGTCACATGACTTGGACTCGAGTCACAGGAGTCACAGGAGTCACAGGAGTTGGACTCGAGTCACAGGAGTCACAGGAGTTGGACTCGAGTCACAGGAGTCACATGACTTGGACTCGAGTCACAGGAGTCACAGGAGTTGGACTCGAGTCTCAGGAGTTGGACTCGAGTCACAGGAGTCACAGGAGTTTGACTCGAGTCACAGGAGTCACAGGAGTTGGACTCGAGTCACAGGAGTCACATGACTTGGACTCGAGTCACATGACTTGGACTCGAGTCAGACTCGAGTCATTAATTTTATGACTTTAGACTTGACTTGAAACAATGTTCTAAGACTTGTGACTTGACTTGGACTTTTACACCAATGACCTGGGACTTGAATTGGACTTGAACCAGTTTACTTGAAAAGACTTGATATTTCACCCCAAATCTAAAATTTAACACACATATTATATAGAAAGTGTGCACCATTAATTCAATTCATTCCAACCACACTCCGTACGTATGTGTGTGTGAGCTGTAGCACAGCCAATCAAATTAACCGAAAACGAAATGCAACATGCAAAACATGCAAGACGAGAATCACAGACAGAGATGGAACAACTTCAACTTTGTCCGACAGTTGAAGTAGCATAAAGAACGGTAGTTGGTGCTTCTCTTTTGCTACGATGAGACAGCTGACTTCATCTAACTTTGTGATGTCAACTAACTTTAATGTGTGTGATATTTTTGTCATGCTATTTTAAAGCCGGTCCTACAAGCGCATCCAAGAATAACATGCAGTTTATCTCAGAACTGTCGGTGAAAATTATTCTTGGAGCTAAGTTTAATTGAGCTGCATTTTATAGACGTGCAATTTCACAATTTGTGTAAATTTTCTAAGTTCACTATTTCGTCATGTGTTGAGAAAAACAGATTTAAAAATCACATGGTCTAATATTTACATTTAGCATATAACTGCAACATTTTTTTCCGTTTTTTTTAAAGACTCGAAAGGACTCGAAAGTCAAAGTTTCAGACTTGTGACTTTACTCGGACTTTTACACCAGTGACTTGAGACTCGACTCTGACTTGCCTGACATTACTTGTGACTTGACTTGTGACTTGAGGATAAAGACTTGAGACTTGCAAAACAATGACTTGGTCCCACCTCTGGTAGATGCACCCATGGTATCTATTTCTAAATCCGCGGTCACATTTTTCTCCATTTATTGTGTTCACAAGATATCAGAAAGCCTAGCCTCTGTGTTGCCTCATTTTTAAGTTGCTCAATCCCTCAACGGCCCCAATATGTAGCTATGTAATCGGTGGGTAATTGCTTTTTAGTTACGTAGGCAGACTTGAATTAACTCCATGTCCAAAAGGGCTCAATGGGCTGAGGCAGCTTACACATTCAAAATGTGGGGAAAAAATCTTGTTACAAAGAAACTATAACATCAAAGAAAAGTTAATCCATCAATGGGCAACACTGTGTTTCCTCCAGGATCATGAGTTCGGTCAGCTACCGGACTCCTGTGTAGGGGTGGGTTTTTAAAATCGATTTATCGATTAAAATCGATTCTGGCTTGGATAACGTAAAATCGATTCATTAAAATCCTGCATCGATTTTTTAATATAAATTTATTTTGCCCAAAATTCCAGAATCTCTGGTGAAAGATCACAAAATTTCAACAACCACCAAACAGCTAAGACAGTAAATGAGAGCAGGAACACGGATTCTGCGCAAAGACTTAAACACACCTTCCGACGGATCAGAATCAGTGAGATGTCGCCTTTCTCAGCTGACGGTCGGGGCTGAAAGCCGACAGCTCACTGATTCTGATCCGCGGCTCCACACTTTGTGTTCACGCCCTTTTTGCGCTGATCATAAAGCTGTTAGTTTGATGTCTCTCCAAACAATATTGACCAAACCAGCAGCAAAAGAAGATCCGAACTACGCTTCACATAAACATCGTCATGAATTCACTCTGACTTTTCCTGTTTTGCTTCCACCAGGATAAAATCACACTTCATGCACAGCTCTCTCTCTCTCTCTGTTTTCTGCATTATTTGCTTGCTTGTTACGCACAAGTCTACCGTTGTTTACAGGCTGTTGGCCGACGTTTTTTTTTTTTTCGTTTTATATACTTCCGAAAAGAAAACCTAATTTCTGCCGTTCAATACTGAACAAATGTAAACGTTTTAAAATTATGCAAAATGCAAAACGCTGTGCCGCTGTAACTACAGAGGTGATGTTCATAAGTTGATTAATGGTTTTCTTTCGTTTTTGATCTACTGCAGAATATTTTTATAAAATCCCAGAACAGGAAAATCACCTTCATGTTTTTCTGTGTTTTATCTTCAGCTACTTTGACACAAAGGCCTCTGCTGTGACGCTCACACCTTTGATAAAGTCTCGAAAGTGTCAGCTTCCTTTTTATAGATACAAAAATATGTAAATGTACTAATCTGAATTATAATATTTCTGACTGTCAAAATTTCCCAGATTCAAATAGAATTGAATCAAATTGTGGATCGAATCGATTCGGGACCTTGTGAATCGGAATTGAATCGATTCTAGAAATCAGTGACGATACCCAGCCCTACTCCTGTGGTAATCACTTCAGTGATAAGGAGCCACACTCTGCATCACCTGACATGGCAGTGATCTGGTGTTCGGGTTTTTCTGGTCACTGACCACATAAACCAAACTCTCTTATATGAAACACCAAGTTGTTTGATACGTGACATGTAACAAGTCGCACTGGCAAATGAAAAGGAGAAAATGGCGATAATTCAAAACGATCAAATCCATTTATAACTTCGTTTACTGTGCGTCACGTTTGTCGAATGAATAAAATAGCAAAAATTAAAAACCGAGTGTATGGAGGCAGTGAGAGTTTGCTTTCACGACAAGGACGCAGTCATAGTTACTGTGTCACCTGAGTAACATTTATGCAAAACTCTGAGGTCACGCTGTCTCATATCAAGTGTCTTTACTTTTTTAAATAAATGTTTTGAAAAACCGCAATAACACAAAAAGAAAATGATGTTAGTGACCGTCTCATGGTCCCGCTCTGCCCAAACTAATCTCACAGAAGTATCACAGCTGCTCCTTTATATATATATATAAACAGTTATGTTTCACAAGGTCTGACAATGAAAGCTTTTTAGTTCAGCAGAAATATCAGAGAGCAGCACAAAAGAAACACACACGACTCTTCAAAGTAATTTTATATTTTTCATGCTGTGAAATGTGGATTTTCTCTCACTTTCCTCTAAAACTTCATGTCTATAAAACGTGGAGATATGGTGAATTGTGACAAACAAACTGAACTGAATCGGATACATCTTGAAAGGTTTATGAGAGATTGGATCGATCAGGACGCCTCACAGACGACAGATAAGGGGCCACGCAGCATCGAGGGCTAATAACAAACGGCTTCATGTTCATATCTGACAGCTGAGCTTTCCTTTAAAATTTCACAAGAGTTGATCTGTTTCCTGATTTTTTATTTAGTTATTTTTTGTGCATGGATTTGTACCTGTAACATAAAGGATGACACATCTCTAAATATCAATGCAGCCCCAAGAAAATAGTTGCCAAGGTTAAAAAAATAAATACGTAACCTCATGAATTATTCACCTTATGTACTGTCAGTGTTGTTAAATCTCCTGCACAATACCTGCTGGCACTAGCAGACTTCCATCAGTGTTACAGGTTGTGTGAATGCCTGAGTGATAATGCCGTCACTGTCACACTGACAGAGCAGGTCCGGTTTCACATCTGAAAAAGTCTAATCAACCTTTTTTGGTTCATATCTCATTTTATGGGCTCATAAATACCGTTTGTGATTCATTATTGTACAATTTTTGGAGCTGACAATTTAGGATTCAGTTAGTCCAACTCGGCTCACCCCAACCAATCACAGCAGATGGCCCCGCCCCTCCCTGAGCCTGGTTCTGCTGGAGGTTTCTTCCTGTTAAAAGGGAGTTTTTCCTTCCCACTGTCGCCAAAGTGCTGCTCATAGGGGGTCATATGATTGTTGGGTTTTTCTCTATATCTATGAAGCGCCTTGAGACGACTTTTGTTGTGATTTGGCGCTATATAAATAAAATTGAATTGAATTGAATTGAATTGAGTGCACACCAACCCACCCAACCAACATCACGGGCTCATCTCTGATGGGAATGAGACAGTGTAGAGAACTTGTCCCACTGCTGCTCAGAATATAACTTAAAGCTGAACGTCCTTAAAACAAAAGAACTCTTATTGTCATGTTCCTGGTCTGTTGACCCAGCGTTTTAAGTTTTAGTTTATTTGGATGTTTATGTTTAAGTTCATTAGATTAGCAAAGTTCATTTGGTTATTAGACTCCTTGTGTTTTCTTCCCCTGTATTTAAGCTTCCCTTTGTGTTTCATGCTGCGTGTCTTATGTTATCAAGTTTGTATTATCATGTCTGTCTCATGTTTCCTGTTTTATTTTGAAGGAGTCGTGTGTCTTTGTTCGTTGTATTTAGTCTCACTTCCCTTCCTGTCATTAGGCTCATGTCAGTCAGCTGTTCCTCCATGTGTTCCCACTTCCCCGAATCACCTCCTGTGTATTTAAGTCCTCTGTTTTCAGTGTGTCGTTGTCAGGTCGTCTGTTGTCCACGCCATGTTTCCTATGCCATGCCATGCTTCCAAGTTTCTTGTCTAGGTTTTTCTTATTGTTTGTTTAGATTTCCCAGTTTAGATTTGTGTTCATTTTGCGTTAGTTCGCCCTTTATTTGTACCTTTTTTACCAGCCATATTAAACGGCTCGCTTTTTGTTAACATTTCAAGTTCTGTTCCCTGTTCCTTGGAGTCTGCGTTTTGGGTGCTTTTGTCACCCCCTACAGTCTGCCCTCGCCAGACTGTGACACTTAATGTACTTCAGGAGGCAGAGAACAAGGTTATTCACAGAGAGCAGGGGGAATCTGACTTAAACTTCAGGTTTCTGAGCACCCACATCTGCACTGGGTAAAGAAGGCCCAGCAGCAGCTGCACTTCCTTTTCAGGTGACCCCCCTCGGACCCCGCCCATCACGTGTTCGAAAGGCTTCCCTCTGGTCGGCACATCAAGTCAATCAGGTCCCACACCTCCAGACTCACCAACAGCTTCCTCCCCTTGGGCTGTTAACAAACACCATGCCCCCAAACTCCACCCCTGCCCACCAGTGAGTGACCCTCACTGCTCAGGCCACTCGCACACGGACACTCAGACCGAGTCCTTTGCACTGCTTCCACGCCCTTTGTTCTCAAACGTGCACCTTTCTCTACTCTGTATTCCTCTTGACTGTTTATACTTTTCCTCTTTTTTATTTATTCCTTCTGTCTTACTATTTATATTTTACTCGTGCACAGTCGGTGTGCAGCACCCATAATTTTGTGCATGTACAATGACAACAAAGAGCTCTTCTATTCTATTCTTTTCTATTCTAATGTGAACATTTTAGGTTGAGTGAACAAAAGACACGCTACCTCAAGACTGACAATTTCATGTCACCACTAACAGCAGTGTCCCTCCCAGCTCTGCTCCAATTTACTGCTGCCAATTTACCTCTCGTCATGTCAGGGAATTTCTGGCTCCCCGGGGTACATAAAAGCTCGCGTAATTACACCGCGGTTTATGACTGAGGCAATATTGTTTTGGCCCTCTCTCTTCTACAATAGAGCTGAAAATAAGCGGTGACAGCAGCAACAACAGCAGCCTAATTACCAGCAGCGCACAGCAACGGGAGAAAAGATGCTGGCCGAAGCACTTCCCGTGATGGAGACGCCACGCAGCTTTGTGGTTCTGCGCCGATGTGTGATGGGCACTTTTAAAAAGGGGGCGTGTGCATTCTCCGTGGCCCACCTGAAGCTTTTGAATCATTATGAACAGGCTCATGGGGAGTTTCAGGCATAAAGTTGAAGCAAACACTTCTGCTCCCGCTGGGCCGTATATTAAGGAATAACTAGACTAATGATTTCTGGGTCTCGGCTGCTTTGCCTAAGGAAACTAACTTTGAGCCTTTCGTTGCAAGAACAAAGCACCAACATTCCCCGAAAAATGTTGTTAGAAACCCCGATGCTTAGATCAGACGATGCATAGACTTGGCTGTCGTGTACGGGTTAAACTTGTATTTAAATAGAGACAAATTTCATGCTGATATTTTACATACAAGTAGACTAAAGTGCAACTTTAGCAGCGTTATAGTTTAATAAATAATCTGCTATATGAAGGAGTCAAAAGTCCTGACCGCTGATAAATGTTTCAGGGCAAGACAATGAAAGAGTCCCCTGTTGTGCACGATGAGCCCTGCCCAATACAAGTGGTGCTAAGATTTTAAAAATGACAGTAGCCATCCTAAAACACAGTCCTCTGTTTATAACACTCCTGTAAAAGGTGTAAAAAATCTCAAAACGTTGACTATATCAGAGCATTTAACTCTTTTTTCACTCTTAACAGCTCAAAGGAAGCTGAATGCTACAAAACCAGAAGTATTTGGTAATAATACGTCTTTAAATAATGCGACCAACATCACCTGAAAGTATTCAGCCCATCCGGTGTCTAAACTAGCCACAATAGGCGCTAATGCTTCAACTGAGCTGAGCTGAAAACTTGTTAGCCTGTGATGCAACCCAGCTGGGAGACATGCCAGGAGGGCAAATGTTGAATGACACAACAAGTGGATTAGGGAAGAGTGATTTCCTTGATTTGTGGTTTGGACTGTGTAACAGCTCTGAAATTTGCCACCCGTTAAGCCATAAAACGAAGCCTAACCTGACAGGAAAAAGGTCTGTCGGCCACGTGGACCTTCAGGAGCACGCGGGTCCACATCTGCTGCTACTGACAAGTCAGACTGTCACAGAGAGTGCAGATGCAAAGAGACAAGATAAGAAGCAGCATCTAATCAAAAGTGAAAGGCATGCTCTCAGATTGGAGGCACAGCAGCTGAAAGCTCCCATCAAATATCCTGCACTATATTTTTTTTAATCAACAACACATCAGATTAGCTCCAGAGCAGACCTGCATCACAATAACCTCCATATAATAGATCCTAATAGGAAATTTAAACAGAGGATAGAAGATTTAAGATCAAAGTCAATGTTTGTCACCAAAGCCAACATCTTTGAAGTCAGGTCACTTTGGCAGGACAAACGGGACGTTTTATTAGAGACATCTCCACAGGGGGCGTGCAAAACTGATAACATGAAACTCCAGGTAATTTCAGGCTTCAAAAACATCATCAGCCAAAATTTAAAGTTTCACAAGGTGGAGATCAGCACCAGTGGAGCCTGGTTTCAAACATGTGGCCAGGATTAAACAGCTGATCTATAAATTACTGCAGAAGATGTTTTTTATCAGCCGTACTTGAGGTGTCACTCAGACTCGGTGTTAGCAGCAAACCAGTTATCTGATTTTTGTTTCCTGTTATTTGTTGTATTTGTATAATGTGGACGTTTGCTTTGCTTCATCATTATATTTACAGCTTTGGCAGAAAATGCTACTCGAGCGATTTGTGCCTGTGCGCTGTGCTGACTGGTCTGGGAAGGAAAGGAAGTAACTGGGAGCCAATACCAGTACATTGTAACTAGGGCTGCACGATTTTGCATAAAATGAGAATCACGATTCTCTCACGATTTTCTTTCCCAGTATAAATATTTATTGCACTTATTAACTGCACATCAACTTCGTAACAGTTGAGACTGAACATAAAAACAATAAATAAACATAAAAACAACAAATGTCTCACGTTTTGTCGTTGCTGCAAAATGTTGTACTGCTTGAAATTGCGTCTCCACCGTTGCTCGACGCTGCGTGTATAGAGCAGGTAGTGCAACAATACAAAAATAGTTGTGGGACGGCACTGTGTAGCGTTTGTCTAGGGTGTTGATCGTTTTCCTAAATCCCTCGTTTTTCTCCTGTCACTTTCTTGGCCTTTACAGCTTCGTCATATTGCACTTTATGGTGATGTTTGAGGTGGTGATACAGATTTATAGTGTTACCTTGCGGTGCTGCTACTATGGCAAAACACAGCTTGCAAATGATATTTTTTTGACTCTCATCGTCTTTGAAGGCAAAAAACTTCCACACGGAGGAATGAGAACCTTTTCTTGGAAGTAATTTTACAGTGGGGTTGTCATTCTCACCGCCATCAGGAAACGTTTCCTCTGCGCTCATTGTGTTTTCTCCTCTCGGGCAGTTTCATGTGCTCGCCGTTGTTTTTTCCCTGCCAGATGGCTTCTGTATCACGTGGTATAAGGCTCCGCCCTCGTCATTTGTTGAGCAGGAAGAGTGAGCGCTTGTTTTCATGCAGATTATGTCCCGGATCAAAATGCGCTACAATCGTCATCTTTTTTTTTTTTTTTTTTTTTAATCGTTGTCATTTGGAAATGAGATCGTACATAGTTATGAATCGAGATCGCGATTTTCTAACAATTAATCGTGCAGCCCTAATTGTAACCAATGTAACCAAGCTTTATTTTTAATGAGCTCTCTTTTCTTTCCTCTGGCACTTCAAAGCTGAATGTAAGTCAGTGTGCATTTGGACTAATGTTACTACTGCTTATTACATTACCGGGTCACCTGTGATGGGCCAGGTTATTATCGCTGCCAATACGGGAACTATTAAAAATAAAATGTGACAAACTGCTGTAGCCAACCATCAAATACAAATATGCTATATATGATGTTACATAGTATAGTTTTGAAATGTGCACAGATTTCAGGCTTTCAGTCTACGCTAGCCCCGTTCTGCATTTAGCATTCAAACATGGTAATAAGGGGACCTATTCTTTAAACCTGGACTAGCTCACCGTTTGCACTCATAAATAGTCTAAATGTCTTTCTGTTGCCAGGTTGCTTATCTGTTGTTGAGCTGCAGAATATCAAACTTGTGTGGAGTGTGTTTGTGGTGACTTAAGAGCAGCAGAGCGAGAGTCCTGAAGCAGACAACGGGAAGCCTTGTTGGGCTCGGTCAGTTACAACATGCTGCAAAACTTAGGCTTCATTCATGCTGGGTGTGAACTGCCTTTTTGGAAGAAATGCTCACTGTATTTCCTTTCAGGGGGTTCAATATATTTTGGTGATCTGCATCCGTTTCCCCCCCCCCACTCTTTCTCACAGAGTACAAACAACCCAATGTCATCGCTGAAAGGTCAAACTGTTTCCAGTCCTTCCCTTAAACTACTGATAAAGTACTGAAACTTAAGAAGCTCAAATACTGAAAGGTGCCTGTCAAAGGTTTTGGTGGAAGGTCTTTACCTCCAGATCGGATGTTTTCTGTCCGTTTTGTTTCTCGGGTAAAAATGTAATCGGCTTTAAATTTCCAGTCAGAGATGACAATGTGTGTGACGATGCTTCTTTCACACTCCAGATAAACAGTCCTTTGAAAAAGCAGATTTAAAAGATTTTTTAATCTTTCTGTTCAATCTTTTATCTTTATCTCAAAGACCGTTCAACTCGTAAAGAAACTCCCATAACAACAGAGAATTTCTGAAACAAATCTAGCATGTGATTCTTATTTGTACGCAGTTACATCAGGATAGAAGCAGGGAGCTTTTCACCTTTTATCATATCTGGCAGCTTTTGCTCAGAAAGTAAAATAAGTTGTTTGCTGATGAGATATTCAGGGCTTGATCTCTCTGTCTGAATGTCTCGTTCCCTTAAGTAACACACAGAACCCCATAAACTGCTCCTGATGAGTGTAAGTGATGTTAAAAGTGTGAATGGGTGAATGTAAAGTGCTTTAAGTGGTCAACAGCACTTCTATATGAATGCAGGGTGGTACCCTGTAAGCTCCTGCTGTTTGTACCCTTGAAACGTCGGAGCTTTGTACGCTACCTGGACCGGTTTTAAACTTCTGAGCGACCAGCTGGTTTCTGCACACACCTGAACTCTGATGCCAAACATGAAAAAGTGTTTTTTGACTAAACACAGACACTGAGCCCTAATATCTCAAAGAAGCAGAGAGTTTGTGTTACTGCTTGGGAACATGTTGTATATGCATGTCACGTTTTAGGCTCGTGTAAAAGTGCAGACAGAAACACACCGATGTGTTGACTCCGGTGTTTACTGCACCCTTATTTCTGAGAGAGTGGTCATCTCTTGGATTTAAACAGACGTGTTTTGTGTGCTGCAGAATTGTTCGGGCCAGCGCCGCCCTGTGTGCTTAATCTGTGTCAGTGTTTACTTTTAATATTCAGATTTTTCTTGGCCCTCTGACTCCAAGGTCGCCCGCTCCGTTTCCTGCCTTTAATCCGTGCGATTCTAGACTCTACCTGCTAAAATATTTCAATTTAGTATTGACGTCATGTGTGCACTGATTTTTAAATAAGTAGTTTGGCTGCACAACAAAAGGCGCCTGGTGAGCGTTTGCACTCCCACTTGTCCTATTAATCATTTTTGTTAGACTCACTATGAACCTGAGATTTTTTTATAGTTTATTTAATAATAATAATAATAATAATAATAATAATAATAATAATACATTTTATTTATAGGCGCCTTTCAGACCCTCAAGGTCACCTTACAGTAACACGTAAACATACCATAAAAAACATAAGAAAAATGTATATACAGCAAACATGATCGATAAAATTTAGACATAAACAGTCATAAAAGTATAAAAGCAAATATAAAAACTGAGCAAGGTAAAAATGGTCTAAGACAGATCAGGTGTCTGTAATTCTAAACAGATGGGTTTTGAGTAGTGATTTAAAAGTGGTGAGACAGCGTGTGGTCTGTAGAGCAAGAGGAAGTGCATCCAAAGTCTCGGGGCAAAAAACAACTGTAACGGCGGATATGTAAAGCTAGTTCATATACACGTAATATAACGTTTATGCTTTTAATTTGGTGACTTCCTGTGTGACCGGAAGTGAATGATGTAACGGTAAACAACTTGATGTAAAAAAAGATGGAAGAAAACGGTAAACTATTGCTAACGGAGAAAAGGGAAAGAAAAACATGGTTAAATTGTACAAAAACGAATGGTTCTAGCTACAGTCGACAGGAGAACAAGGTTTGTAATGTACATGATTTAAGTTGAGCAATCTGAAATGCATAATATGTATTATATAGTTAATAGAAAACGGTTAGACCAGCGTAATGAGCGGTTGAAATGGTGTTACAAGAATAATATGGTAATTGTTTTATTTGTTTGTCTAGCTCTTACGCTGGTTCGTTGTCTGATACACGGCGAGGAATAATAAAGGTCATTCAACAACCATCAGTTCTGGCCTTCTCAGTTCAACTGGATGCTACAACAACTAAAGGCTCTGAGTCCAATGGTAGTCAGGCGGGCAGGTGGAGCTGACAGAAGGGCAGTGTTGCCAACTCCTCAGTAAGGAAAATCGCTATTGGCTGTCCTAAAAGTCGCTAGAAGTCGCTAAATGATGTCATTACCTAATTTGCATAATTGGTCATGCTAATGTAAATGTAACCTACGCTGCTGGAGAGAGAAATAACATCGTGGACGAGACATAAAGTGAGTAAAAAACGTCCTAAATGCATTTAGAATTTATTTAGAACTACAAATTAAATTTCTTTTAGCAATTATTGTTTTTTAATGTCACAATTCCAACCCTGCTCCTTTACCCGGGCTTGGACCGGTGTTGTGCCAAAAAGTGATTGTCTGCCAAAAAGTGATTTCCGGTATTTGCCAAAAACTGATTGGTCGTATTTAAACTGCTATAAGTAACTTGTTGGGCTATAATATGTGAAACATATGTTAAACGCATCCCTCATGGATGACATAAAGTCATATTGAGCCACAAACAACATTCGTGTAACAAGGTAGAAGCAGCAATCAGTTTTTGGCAGTGACTTTTATATAACCTTTATTTATGCAGTTAAAAAAATCTCATTAACATTAAAAATGTATTTTGTCAGCGTAAGCTGGCTAAGAGGACAGCAGAAAAGGCAGCAAATATGACAATAGTTCTGTAAAAATATTTTAAACGAGGATAAAGGACCGGATTGGTTATAATGTAAGTACAATAACACAGAGTTATAAAGATACTTGAAAAAACAGATAATTTTTTAATTCTATATATAACCCCTTTGTAAACGCTGTTCACCGAAGTCTATTTACCAACATACATAAAGATATTACACATAAAAAAATACACGGAAACATTGGAAATTAGTTTTTGGCAGGCAGTCACTTTTTGGCACAACACCGGCAAAAGTGACCCGAAACAGGCACTCTGGTGGAGTTACTTTGTGTGTGTGTGTTTATAAGTAGTTTTAAACCTTGTGATCCACAAAACAGCATAAGAGTAAAAGAAGAACTGACTGCGTTACAGCACCCGCTGCTTGTTGAGAGTAAAAGCGATATGCGCTTTCACGTCTTTTTTAGCGACTTTTTTTTAGAAAAAAAGTCGCTATGGGGTCTGAAAACTCGCTAAATATAGCGACAAAGTCGCTAAGTTGGCAACACTGCAGAAGGGAAGCTGAAGAAGAGCGGAGTGTACGAAGGGGCGAGTATGTGAGTATGTGTGGAGAAGATCGGATAGTTATGGAGGAGCATTTACCAAAATAATAAACTATCTTTTGGTTTTGCACCTGTGGACCGTTTCTTTGCAGCTTATCCTCATTTTTAACCCGTGTGTAACTTCAGGCGATGCCCGTGTGTTTTATGATGCTTCTCTTTTTCTCAGGTGACCAAGGACAAATGAATTATTCACCCATACGTGTTTATTTCGGGGGGAGAGGTAATTTTTCAACTCTTAATAGTCCTTCGGTAATTATGGCTTTATACATCTTTGCATGCAAAAGTCAGGGCTCGTCATTATTTGACGAAATATGTGAATTTTTGTGGGAAGTTGTTTGACAAAACAGTCAAAACACTTTTAACACATTAGATGTTGAGGTTCACAGCATCATCATGTTGAAAAAAGCTTAAAGTATAAACTGAGATAAGAAAACCTATTAAAGAAGGAAAACACAATCTACAGACCACAAATGATCCAACTAACAGCAGACTGACTTCTGCCACCTACAGCAACACTTTTGACATCTGCATGTAATCACAGGAGGACTTCTGGGTAATGTGCTTTGAACTGCGTGGTGTAATTTCCAGTCATGAGGGCAGAGTCAGATTCTTGCACAATGCAAAGATGTTTTCAAAGATATTTTTATCAGGCAATGAAAAATAAAGCGTTGCAACACTCTGACTAACAGCCGACCTCAAGCCCGTCCCGTCTCCGAGTGCTTCTCTGTAAAAGGCGCAGTGAATGTAGTATAACGACAAGCTGCAGGAATCTGAAGCATTTGGCTTGCTCGCAGACAGACTGGATGGAAAGAAGAAAGAGATACTCATCAGCTCCTTCCAGCTGCCGCCTTTTGGAACGCAACTGGATGATTTAACAGCGAGTCAGAAGAGAACGCAGGCGAGCGCTCTTCGACTCAAAATATTGCTCAACGCTCCCGAGCTCTTTTCCATTCTCCTTCCAGATCCTTGGCCTGCACCCGAGTCGCTAATTATCACCAGGTTTAGTATGGAAAGAACACATCAGGCGTTTTGGGAATCGTACTTCTGAAGACGTAATGCAATGTGGAAAATATCTTCCCGATCTGCCGGTTCGGGACACAAACAGGGAAGAGTATCAGGTGGAGAACGGCCTCCTCGCAGGAGGAAGGAGCTATGTTGTTGTATTCAGGCTATGAAGACAGATTTATGATGCGTTCAGCGTGAAGACGGCAGCGACTTCAAAGCTGTGGATGACTTTTGTTGTTGTGTGCACACACAGACACACACCCGTCGGGGATGGACGCCGAGTGTTTCCGCTCCCCTCTGACATGCTGGAATTACTTGTGCTTACAGAACATTAGAGAAACCATCCTCGCTAACAGCAGCAGCCAAACACCAGATAACCTTTACCCTTTTTAAATTACCATAGCTAAATTGCTTTTGCCTATCAATACTCACTCGCACGCACTACAATTTAAAACTCGTGCCCCCCATCTCAGCAGAAATCAGAGGTTGATGTATTTTTTATGAGCTCCTCATGAGGTTGATTCACGTGAGAAACTTCAGATATGTGTTGGATTCACACTGAGCATGAACCAGGAAAGTCATTAGCTTCTTCTGAGGACAGTGTAAACAGAACAAAACAAGTTCTGCATTAAATAAAGCAGCGGAGCTTCGTCCTTCAGTGTTTGTACCTAGTGTTTGGCGAGCTATGATAGCATATCAAAAGAAAGCCAAACAAACAACAAAAAGCCGGCTGTCCAGCGCTGAAATGAAACATAATGGGCCGGTTTCAAAGAGCTCACGTGCAGCTGGTCCTGGGTCGTCTGACCTGAAGTTTTCTTGTATTTAGGTGTCATTTTAGTGTTATGGTTTATGTTAAGGTTCACTTAGTCCTGAGTTTCCCTGTTTAGTTCTTGTCTGTTAGGTTCCCCCTGTGTCTCTGTCCTCTGTCCCTCTGTGTAGGGCTGCTCAATTAATCTAATTTTAACCTCGATTACGATCTGGGCTTTCAACGATCATTAAAAATGACTGAGCTGATTATTAGCCCCTCCCTCGTGCTTTACTCTCGCGCTGCTCCGTGTGGCAAATCGAGCGCACCTCTCTGCATTTCAAACACGTGTCACAACAATTAAGAGCAGCGGTCTCCAACCTTTTTTGCGCCACGGACCGGTTTATGCCCGACAATATTTTCACAGACCGGCCTTTAAGGTGTCGCGGATAAATAGAACAAAATAAAACTAGTACTGGTACCTAAAAAAAGATTTATTCATAACACACGTGAAAAGACCCAGGAAAACCGAGTAAACAATAAAAACGATAACAAAATAACGCTGAAAACTATACATTTCACACCTGAGCCTCAACTCTCGCGGCCCGGTACCAAACGACTCACGGACCAGTACTGGTCCGAGGCCCGGGGGTTGGGGACCGCTGATTAAGAGGACCCGAGGGAAGCTCAGAAAGCTAAGCAGAAGTTATTTGGAGAGGAGAGTGACTGCTGTTGGTTAAAGAGAGGTAAAAAAACTTCAGTGGTGTGGAAACATTATGGGTTCAGTCAGACGTGGATCAAGTAGACACAGTGTGTAAACTTTGCTACAGCGTCGTAGCTGCACCACAGAGCAACACTGCAAAGTTCACTAAACATAGATGTTTACATTTTTCATTTATTTCTTATATTGCAAACATTTGCACTGTTATCAGTATTTGCACTATTTTATATTATTTTTGACAATCTTTAAAGTCATTATTCAACATTGTTATTGTTAAATAAATATCGTCAAATAATCGAGATTATCATTTTTGCCATAATCGAGCAGCCCTACCTCTGTGTGTGTCCCGTGTCCCTCCTCGTGTTCATTCATGCCTTCGCTGTCCCTCCCTTATGTGAAACTAAGCTTGTGTTAGTTTCACTGTTTCCTGTTTTATTGTGACATTCGACCAATCACACCTGCTGGTCACAGCTAATTCGTGACTGTTGTTAGCTTATAAACACACCTGTAATCAGGAAGCTGTGGGCCGACCTCAGTCGTACATTTGCTTGATGATAACTGGCGTGCGCTGAGTTGGTGATACGCTGGGCTGCGTGAGCCGTTAGTCACAGAAGAGCTAGAACCTACTTTTGTTCATGATATGCGATCATGCAGCAATGCTTAACAGGTTTGTGTTATTAACGACAGCACATTACACCACGCAGGCACACAGCCGGCCAATCAGTGTTACAGCAGCAGCTGCTGACGTGACTTACACAAAGCAAACGCACAAAGCTTTAAAGCGAGACAAGGATTGGGGAGAATGCTAATATTTTCCATGCAGTCTCAATAAGTCAGACAACCGGCCATGTTATTGGCCGAGGACTGAGTCCTCCAGCCAATGGATGCTCGCCAGGCCTACATAAGCTGACTGGAGCTACACTTCAGGGCCTTTGGTCATTTTTGTGGTTGTCAGAACGTCAGGTGTTTTTGAGTTTGCTGCTGGCCTGTTTTTGTTTGTCCTCGGTTGATAAGGAGCTTTGTTATCTTTCTCTTTAGCTAGGTTAAGACTGTTTTGTTTGTCATCCTGGCCTCTGTTAGCATGTTTCCAACAAAGCTTTACAAACTGACTCAAACCACCTTGTGTTCCTCCATCAGTTTTAAGTTACTTTCCTCACCCTGAGATCTTTCTGGGGTTGTAACCTTTACAAAACCAGCATCCTGAGAGAATCAGGTGAAGGACGCCCTGAAATGAACAAATAGCTTTTATCCCTGTTAATCATCTAAGTGTTAGTAGCTCACTAATTTACGCAGCATCGGAAATGATCTTTGTTCTACTTAACATCATTTCAGAAAATATACCAGCAGGAGATGGACTTGGGCGTCTGTCACTAAAAGAGACGTTACCTGTACACCGTGCTGCCCTGCAGCAGTCACCGACAGAGGCCAGGCTGCAGGAGCCAGAGGCTCCGACTACTGCGAACCCAACAGAGGAAGCAGCTTTCAATCTTTTTGACACAAGACAGTTCACAATAACCAGCAACACAACACACAATGCAATGAAATCCAAACCTGTCTACAGATTATTTATAGTAGAGACAAAGTAAAGAAAGTTAATTTCTTCTAAATTTGATCCTTTGAACTTAGAAGTGATGAATAAAATCCCTACAAACACCAACTTCTTGTTCTAATTAGATGTATGACTGATGATGCTCGATGTCTGAACAGCACTTCCCTGTGTGAGGGAACCAACAGTGAGTGACTTTGTAGTTTCCAAATAGTTATGAAGTTTGCCATTTTTCAATCTGCAGGTGTGTGCGATGCAGTACGGCTGTCACGGCTTTCTGCAGGGCTTTCCGCTGACCCAAACAGTCACGCTCTATTCTATTCTGTGACTCGAGGTCACAATACTCATCTCTTACAGCAGCCAGCGAGTGACAAAGTGTTCAAATCCTGAATCTTTTCTGCTGCCAGACAGAAAACCTGCCACCACCTCTGTCTGCTTCCCCTCCACTACAGGGTCAAGCAGCATCTCTGACTGTCTTCACTGGTTTGACGTGGTCCTCTTTGGTGCAGCTGCTCATTCAACATATCAAAGTATTCCTGAGGTCGAAGTGAATAAATTGCTTTGTTCATCTTCTCACAACATGCCGCAGCATCGGTATTCAAAGTGAGAGGCAGAAAAGGCTGTTGTAGGGCCGACCTGCAAAAGAGCAGACAGCCGAGCACGCGCCGACGCACCGTGCACAGGTTTTTCATCCAGATGAGCTGTGAGCACACACGCCCCTACTTTGCACTGCATACATTCAATGAGCAGCTTAAGTCCTTCATTTCCTTTTACCGAGATCATCCGTTATTCAAGAGAAACCCAACTTACAAAATGTGAAGTAATTAACTGACCCAATCTGAAAATGAGTTTCTATGATCTTTCACACGGACGCGTGCTCCTCACACACTTTCTAACCTGCCTCTGGACTTGTGTAGGTCTGACTGGGAGAAACAGGAAGTCCCTGCTTTAAGCAACACTAGATTTGCCACAGTTGCATTTGTCATGCGTCTGTTATTCTGATTAGTGTAATAATTACAGCTGTAAGCAGCTTGGCTGTGGTGAAAGCATCTTCTGCTGTTTGTGCTGCGAGTTTACTCTCCCTCCTGCCAGGCCACGTCCCATTTCCAGCCATATTTAAGCAGGATTATCCACTGCAGAAGCCTCTCTCTCTTTGTTTCACTCCTGCTACCTCACCAAAGTCCTCCACACTCAGCCCGACTCTGCCTGACACATTTGTGCGATTATAGTGAAAATGACATATGCAGCCTCAGACGAGGCGTTTCAACACTTTTTCAGTCTGTCGTCACTCACGTGTGAAAATAAAACCACATTTTCAAATACTGCAAACTGCGAATCCCTCGGCTGGGCGTCGGGCCAGATAACAGCAGATCAGAGCTCAGGAGCCCCACCATTTGCTCTCACTGTAACTTTGACTTTCCCCCGAACGCCGATCCATCAATGACACTGGCGCTGTGCGCGAGGGCGGGTGTGTCAGAAAGAGAAATATAGCCTCTCACACGTGTTATGTGATGAGATGCTGTGATTAATTCTCACGGTTGATACTGTGTCAAACCTCTATGTGATATTTGAGCAAATACACTGATTTATTAACATCCATCCGTCTTCACGTATCAAACTCAGGACAAAGAGCTGATGCTGTTTGTGTTTGTTCTTTTTAAAGGGTTGAATCAGAAGCTGCTGCTGTGCTGGGCTGTCAGACTTTCACTTTACAATTACAGCGGTTACATAAATACAATTATGTCTTTGTTTATTCTGAGTTTTTTCAGGGAAACTCAAAAGCGCTGGGAGGACGTGAGAGCGTCTTTAGTCATGATTCATACAAAAGCATAGAAAAGAAAATTACAGCTGTTTGCAGCATTACTAACTATTCCTGTTTGTTCTTTTAAATTCAGACACAGCGTTGTGGAGCCAATGGCATCCAGCGAGGGTGTACATCCTGGACAGGGTGACACAATATCACTACTTCATTTTAACCTCCTAGGACCTGGCAGCCACATATGTGGACATAACATTTTGGGTTGTCTAGTAAGGCTGGGCTATATCATACCGTTCACGGTAATACCGGTGTAATTTTGGGCAACGATAGGAAAATGAAATATGGCGACAGAATATGGGTAAAATGCGCATGCGCAGTGCCTTTGTTTACATACGCACATGGCGGCGATGCAGAACGAGAAGAGCGAAAGTGGATCGTTGAATGAAACGGATGAACCAGAATTGGTTTGTAAAAATGCTGCAACTTCACTGGTGTGGAACTGGTTTAGCTTTCGTCCGTCAGATACACAACAAAGCACTATTTTTGGTAGCGCATGCTAGCGGGCCGTCGTTATTACCGTGTTGTTTGGAAAATACGACACTTAAAATCAATCCTTTGATTTTCCTGAAAGTCGACAGAGCCCCTTATAATCCCGTGTGCCTTATGTATGAACTCTGGTTGTGTTTACTGACCTCGAAACGATTTTACGTGCACGGCGCTCGAAAACCTGTCAAATGTTTCAGTATGACTTTGCTAAGCTACGAAGCCGCACCGCTTGATGGATTGTCGGAGCATTACGGCTATGGTAGGCGGAGCCTCGCGGAGTGATACGTACTGTGCTTCAACATAATGTTACCGTATTGTGTGTGTATAACCTCTTTAAGTTTTGTGGATATTACACATGGTTATGCTGAGGATATGTCGGCCAGTTTCCACTGGAAATGCCTTTTGGTTAAACTGTCAGCGAGGAATTTGCATTTGCACTGTTAATTTTTATATAACTTTAATGCACATAAAAAACAGCTGCTTGTTTAAGTAAAAATACATTGATGTTTTTTGCACTAATAAAGTTGTGGAGTTGTAAAGCATTTTGTCTCCTGTCAATTATATCGTCAGTTATATCGTTATCACAAATTTTCAAATGTATATCCTGATAAATATTTTTGGACATATCGCCCTGCTCTATTGTCTAGACCAAAATACTGAATTTTGCTCTACAAGAGCCTGATATCCACTAACAAGAACATCATGGTGCCACTGTTCTATTCAAATTTAAAGTCAATGTCCTCATATGAGGATCTGATTCTTCTCAGAAACAAAAATCAGGTTAAAAAAATTCAGTTTTTTCCTTCATCAGGTGCCAATCAGCCCAAATAGCAAAGATATGGGCTGATTTCAACAAAAGTTATGAAAGAGTTCAGGTCTTAGGGTCTCATGACGGCACTAGTTACTAATCTGTAATAATAAACTGAAGATGAGATTCCTGTTCTCGTTTCCTCACATCGTAGTTCCTCCCGGGGAGCGGGAGGTGAGCGGAGGAGTCCCGTTCAACAAACATCGCCTTGCTTCAGGAATTCTGATTGTGCAGTCGTTCATCTCGACTTCTGTGACCTTTGGAAACTAAAGGAATGTCTTCTTCTCACCGTGGTTTATATACTCAAACTGTGCTGCGTTTGTGTTAGACTTTATGGGTGAAGAACAGAAGAGAAAATGACGCACACAACAGCGTTGTTGTTTCTGTCTCCTGTTCCTTCTGCAATCAAACTCCGCTCTCCTGACGGGGTGGAGGAGCACCGCCATCCTGAGGTTTGATGGAGGCGCGTGGAGCTGTGTGTGGTGTTCAAGTGGATGTCTGCTCTTGTAAGATTTTATATTGGGAAATAAATTTAGCAATAAATCTGCATCTATTTTTATTTATTAGTCACTCCCAGTTCCCTCCTTCCTGTATCCTGCACACTTCAGGTCCTGCACCCTGAGATTACAGCCATCATTCATCAGTTTAAGCAGGTAAACTGTGCGATGATGAATGAATGAGGGCCAAGATGAACAGCTGTTACTCCTCCATCATTCATTCTGATGCTCCATCCTCTTTTACTTCCATCGACTCCCTTTGTGTCTCCACTGTTGCCGTCACAGTAGACGTTGGGTCACATTGAGATGTCTCCCTACATTTCTGGCAGGCTCGTCTTTGGTTGGAAGAACATTAAAATGACCAGTGTTGGTCAAGTTACTTGAAAAAAGTAATCAGTAACTAATTACTGATTACTTCCCCCAAAAAGTAATCCCGTTCCTTTACTGATTACTTATTTTCAAAGGTAATTAATTACTTAGTTACTTTTTAAAAACACGATTTACAACCTGAATAGGTGATAAAGCGATAGATCTTTCAGCCCAATTCTACTTTTTCTGCATAATCATCATACAAAATGTAATCAAATGGAAAAGTCTCTTTTTAAAACTTGTTTTATTAGTTTTAATCTTTTAACTTTATGCATCAAGCAAAGATTTAATTATCTGCAACATTCTCTGACTGGAAGAAATTAGTTTAACATTTAAACCTATTTTCTGCACATTCCAGCACATAAAATAAAATATTTTTTGTGTTTACACTCAGTCTTTCAAATAGATGCAAGTAAAACACAGCAGAAAATAAATAAAGTCAAAGACTAGCGGTCCTGTTGCTCTATTTTCACCTGTAAAGCAGGAGTGGGGTAGGCGGAGGGTTACCCTGGTGCAGGTGTGCAGCGGTCAGTGGAAGAATCCGCGAGTTTCTCTGTGAGTTTCCCATTACGTCGTAGCTACTCGGTGCTTGTTTGGAAGTTTAGGGGTTTTTTCGCTGTAAAAAGAAGTTTTCTTCCCACGCACAACGGACACTAATGTTTTTGTCACTTTTTATGGAATCAAACTCAAAGTAAGGTCAGTACTTCCACGCTTTAAACGCTGCACGCTCATACTCTCTCTGCACTCGATATATGATCCATTGTTGATCTGCACACAGCTGTTGTCACGAACGTCGCACTCGCTTACGTCACTGTCATGAGACATTCTCGCAAAAAAATCACGGTTTTAGTAACGCAGTAACGCAGCGTTCCTACGGGAAAGTAACGGTAATCTAATTACCGTTTTTGCAATAGTAATCCCTTACTTTACTCGTTACTTTAAAAAAGTAATCAGATTACAGTAACGCTTTACAAGTAACGCGTTACTGCACATCTATGAAAATGACAAACGTTGAAGCTTCAGTTCGACTTTGATTCTCTGCACCTGAGCTGGAGGACGAATCATGATGAAAAGAAATCTGATCCTTGTGCAGAGAGCACCAACGCTTCAGTTCAAAGTCTCTGACTGTGTTGAGATTAAGTTTGAAGACATTAGCAACCAACAGCAAAATGAGCCTCTGCGCATCCTTACTGAAGGAGTCAGGGCTCCAATCAGTTCTGTTTGTTGTCATTATTTATGAAAGCCACAAACTGTTTATAATAAATCTGCTAAATGTTCTAAAAACAGTACAAACACGTGTTTCTAATTTCTGTCTAAACTCAAAAGCTTTCTTGGATGTCGATGGACAAGAGGAGCGCTTCAGGCTCAGCCATTTAAATAACGCAGTCGATTAAAAACAGGCCTTTTCAAACACACATGGTTGGAAAATCCCTCAATGTCCCAGAAATCACAGCACAGAAGCAGGAATATTAAAACCTGGATACAACAGAAGCCTTTTATCCTGACGTGTGAACACAGGAGACTTCACATCACAGGAGGAGTGTGGTAACTGTGTAGCAGACATTAATTACAATTAACACAATGAGTCCCATTTACTGCAGTTTGTAAGACTCAGGGTGGCAAACTCAACGTGAAACTCACATTTTCAGATTCAGTGTGACTCAAGTTTGCTTATCTGTGAATAAATGTCCTTAAACCACAGAAACGAGACATTGTGCTTTCAAACGTTGCTTCATTACAACCATATTTCTGAGTTTTATTCAGCATTAAAAGTAATCCACCCGTGGTAACAGTGCACAGAGTCACTGCCAACAGTTAATTCAGCGTGCCCTTCCATTTCAGTGACAACCATCTGTTTTGTTTTTCCTTTGTAATACATTTGTTTGTCATTACCAAGCAAAGAAATCCTGTTTCCAGCACACATGCAGGCAAACGTTCAAACTGCTTTTAGATTACATGTAACATGGTTCATGTGGAAACAAGAAAAGATTGTTATTATTTTATTTTTTTAAAAATTAACATTTCACTCTGAGATCCTCCATAAGCTGCAGACGTGTCCACTTTGTCCTGAACTGAAAGGAGCTGCAGGCTGTTTGCCTCGAAACCAGGGTTTTAATAGTTTTGCAATTTTCATTAGTTTTTATTTTTATTTAGTTTTGACTTCAGATTTTCAATTTTATATCAGTTTTAATTAGTTTTTACCAATTGTTTGCTAGTTTAGTTTAGTTTTTATTCTTTTGAAAATCCTTAGTTTCAGTTTAGTTTTGATTAGTTTCAGTTATAGTTTTAGTTGTGTTTGCAATAATTAAGTGTAACAAAATCCCAGTTTCATCATATCAGTCATTCTGCTCATCCTTGGGTATGTTGCTATTCCAGCTACCATACTGCACCCTGGACAGGTCGCCTGTCTGTCGCAGGGCTAACATGCAGAGACAGACTCACATTCCCACCTATGGGTCCTTTAAATAAATAAATAAAGGCAGATGAACAACCATTGATACCAGGCAACTATAAAATGTATATCTTGGCCCCAATGAGACTATTGGTTAATTTTGGTTCAAGTGAATTGATAAACTTTTTGAAGGTAATTGACTCACACAGTTGTGTAGATATCCCCGTCCTGTTGTCTCGGGATGCATCACGCTGCCTTGCCTGGGGTTAGCTTCTGTTTTCTGGGGATGAGGGTTGAGTGTGCTCCCTTACCTTCTCAAGGTAAGCTAGGTTAGCCTTCTTGTGTGAGCTTTTCAAGTGCACTTTAAGGTTTGTGGGATTTTTTTCCCTTTAGAAATGTCCCTCATAATTTGTCTGTTTCCACTACAAGACACTTGCTTTATCCAAAACACAGTCATATTCAAAGTAATCCCAAATTGGACTCTGGCGCTTTCTCCCGACCTTTCCTGACATGATTCTGCGCGTGGACGGAGCAGCAACACAGACGACTCGACTAACGTACTGCCACCTGCTGGCATAATGAGACACAGCAAGAAAAAAATCTGGAAACTAAACTTCATTTTCACCCTTGACTCTTGTATGACACGCACACATCAACGAAAACTAAACACATTTTTGCTATAAATTCAGTTAATTTTAGTTAGTTTTGTGAACACTCATTATAGTTTTAGTTAGTTTTCCTTTTTTTGTTTTTATTTTTATTTCCGTTAACGAAAATGTTTTTTCACTTCTAGTTTTCGTTATTTCGTTAGTTTTCGTTAACAATAATAACCTTGCTCGAAACGTGCACGAGGATACAGACCAGAACCAGACGAGCTGATTGGCCGAACTTAGAACTGTTATTGTCAATGCACAATGAAATGAGGTAAAAAGCTGTAAGATGAGTATTTAAAGAGTTTAGTAACAAAGTAACGAGAATGAAAACAATCCACATTAAAAGTGACTAATAGATGTAGAAAAATCAAACACTTCCTGTTCCTGTTTCAAATTAAAAGCCCGTGGCATTTAACTGAAGAGAAAGCGTTCATTTCGACTGCACCTGTGATTAAAACAGAAGTCTGATTTCTGGGTGAGCCTGTGTACCGCTGCAGTCCAGATTATAGAATATGAAAGAGGAACCATTTGCTTAAATTGTACTGCTTTTTTAAAAAATATACATCTCCTAGAAGTAAACACGATCAGTGGGATGCTTTTGAGATCCAAATCTCTTCCATAGATCCCACTGTTGATCCACTCAGGGTCTGTAAAGAAACACTGTTGTGGATGCTTATTAGCACCTTTCCAAGCGTAATCCTGCAGCTTATATTTGCTGTCTTTGGCATCTCATAACACAGGAATTTGTTTGATAGGAAAACAGGAATTGCTCGTGGCTGTTTTACTTGAAGGAGTGTCTGCAGAATCCCGTTTCCACAAGCAGCGATGTTAAACGGAGACATTTAGCAAAAATGTTGAGAATTATTTTTTTAGATTCTTGCTCCACAAACGGAGGATAATCTTTCGCTGCAGGCGAAGCTGCAACAGGCACGATTCCCACAGTCGAGGTGACCTTATCGATTTATGAGGATATGGCCTAAAGTATGTGGACACGTTTTAACATTGGTCTCAGTTTGTGTTTGTGCCTTGAAATGAAATCAAAGTCAGCTCCAGTTAGAGAGGAAGAGCCTGACCTTAATCTCACCCAAACGTTAGCGAGCTGGCGCCTCCAAAAATGCCTGAAAAATGCACTCAATTTAAAAATGTCCAGACAAAGTGGAACTTCTATTACAACTGTTCACACTGTGATGTGACTGGAAGCTCCAGTGGAACATCAAAACTGACCTTGTAGCAAGACTTTTTCCAACTATAAAAGTGCTTTTGCTGCACTAGAAAATAATTACAGCAACAAGAATTTCATGGTGAGAGCAAAAATACGCTGTTCGTGTCTGAAGAGCTATATGAAATGTGCATGTTCAGTGTGATATATCAATAAATGTACAAGAGTTGATGGAACTTTCCTGTTTTACAACAATAAAGAGGAGGCTGTGTTTCTTCCACCCAGCTGTGCTGTAGGAGTGAAGGCGGCTGTTTTCATCCCTCTGCATCAAAGGCTGCTGCTCTGTCAGACACAGCCAAGCTTGCAGAGATATCTGAGGAGTCCTTTTGCATCAGTGCCTAGAAGCACGGTTTGTGCGCTGGGAGGGAGGAGGGCTGGTAGTGGAGCAGCTCGTGAGTTTCTCAGGCAGGTCGCTGCGGTTTGAGTTGGGAGGAGGCTTTATATTTTATTCACATTTTACTTTCACTTTCTGGAAAAGATTGTGTGGGGGATGAAATATGTCCAATCATAACATTAACTTAAGCTTAATAATATCCAGTGTTTTTAAATCTGACACGAAGAGCTGGTCTTTATATGCATCCCTTTGTCAAAGGTTTGGACCAAAGTAGGGCTGCCACAAACGATTATTTTGATAGTCGACTAGTCTGGAACTGGATTCGACTAGCAAAAATTAGTCGACTAATTTTTGCGATTAGTAGACTAATCAGATCATCATCCATTGGATGTAAAACGTACAGCTTATTGCACCAGCAGCATCTGCTCTTATGTAACTATCATTAGCTTACAGCTTTAAGTGTTTAAGGTATGTGCTAACTAAAAATAAAGACAAGATGATAGTTTATTAAATTTTAATGAAATTTGCAGATTGTTTCGGTGAAGTTTAATAAACTCCTTGCTATCTAAAATATAACAGGAATCCGGAGTAAATTCTCGAGCATCTCACACTTCTGATAATCAGCTGTCTGCTTGATGTTTATTCAGCTGTGTAAAAACTATAACTTTAATCTCAGCCAAACCGATTTACTCAGGAACAAATAAAATACTAAAAAAAAGCCAAACAATAACATTTTAAGTTATCTAAGTGACTTATATATCATGTTTAACCTGAGTAACGAAAGACAGCGGTGGGTTTGAAAAAGTCCGGTGTTCTCACGGCTCTAGTTAGCCTAGCCCCCGGCTAGCTATCGAGCTAGTGGGTAACAGACGTCTTCGAAAACGTCGGAGAGCTTTTGAAAATATGTGGTGTCTTGATAAACTGAGCAGATATTTGAGGTTTACACAGCTACATTCTCGCCTGAAAACATGTTAAACATTTATTTTGTGACCCAGAAAGAATAATAAGAGTAATATTAAAACTAACTAGCTGCCGCCATTGTTGGAAACTGAGCTGGGCTGCGCTATGAATTCTGGGACACAGTTTCTTCTTCTTCGGGGTTTAACGGCAGCTGGCATCCTTGTACATGCAGTGCTGCCATCTTCTGTTTCAGTCCGTTATTACACTCTTAAATCCTACTACTTATTCCTGCGTCTTTTGGGATCTTACAAAGCTTCAAACGACACGTCGACTATTAAATCAGTCGTCGACGATTTTGATAGTCGACGTAATCGTGACTAGTCGACTAATCGTGGCAGCCCTAGACCAAAGCATGGCGACAATGTGGTGTGTTAAAGCGGCTACGCCTAAAACACACTCTCAGTATATTTCTTCTTAACTCACCTTTTTAACTCACAATGTGTTTATACTCGTCTCTGCATTTAATCATTAGTTATTCTTAATCTCAGCTCTCTACCACAGCATGTATTTTGTCTCCCTCAACCAATCACAGCAGATGGCCCCGCCCCTCCCTGAGCCTGGTTCTGCTGGAGGTTTCTTCCTGTTAAAAGGGAGCTTTTCCTTCCCACTGTCACCAAAGTGCTGCTCATAGGGGGTCATATGAGCTGGGCTTTTCTCTGTACATATATATATATATTTTCCTGGTATGTGACGTGGAATCAAGTGATTTTCGGGGTGAGGGAGGGAGTCTGAGAAAAGCAGAACTGCTGCCACAGTTTGAAGGTGAACGGCATGTTTTCCTTAAAGCACACTTTCAGGCACGTGCTCTGTTGTTCGGCGGCCGTGTCAGCGTTACCACATCAGCAGTGGAGTGCAAACATGAACTGGACCATGTCAAAAAGGCAGTGTGCATGATACAGGCACAACACTTGTGTAACGGTATTCAACGCACCATTGCTTCTGTTAGTGAGGTGATGCAGCTGGGCTGGAGAGCAGTGCAGGAGGAAGTGGCTGACATGGAGCCACAAACAAAAACAAACAAACAAAGAGAAAAAAAACAAACAAAGAGAAAAAACAGACTGACTGATCATCACAAAGCAAGTCTCACTGAGCTCGCTTTGACTTTCTGTACACAAGTGCTGTGAATGAAAGAAAAAATGGTTTTTACAGCCCGACTCTCACACCTCAGCAGGAAATAAAGATGCTGAAAGAACCAGCACCTAACCACACACACACTGTGAGGAGGACTGCGACCAACACAAACCATAAGCTTCAGCCTTCACTCTTTGTACCTGTGCAGCACATTTACAGTGGGCGCTGATTTATTTTAAGTTGCCTGCAGGAAATCCAGCACCTTGGCTCCTGGTGCAAGTTCACCCAAAAGAACTTTTCAACATCACGTAAAACACAAAGCTAACAAATAAATAAATAAATGGCTGCACGCCATCAGCATCCAGCACGGCGAACAGACGGCTCCCTCGCCTTCTGCAACATCAGAACTAAAAAGTAACAAAAGTCGAAATTTAAACCTTTGAGACGTGAACGTTTCTAGGATGATGCAGAATCCTGTGCTTTTAAAGACAAATATATTAAAGTTTTGGAAAGTACTCTTCAAACCTACAAGATAACACGCCTGAAAGCTGCGAGTTAACCTCCCGCTGAGCAGGATGTGCGTTGGAAAGCAGCGTCACAGCAGCAACAGATAGAAAAAGGAAAACTTACACATCCGCCATCATCATCCACAGTCCTCGGTTACAGGACATGACACAGACTAGACGGCTTCAAAGTAAGAAATCCAATCAACACCAAAATATCCCGTGATGGGAACCCAGCCAAGAGTAACACAGCTCTGCGTACAGTGCAAATAATCTCCTACAGCAGCGGGCCAACCCCCGGGCCTCAGACCGGTACCGGTCCGTGAGTCGTTTGGTACCGGGCCGCGAGAGTTGAGGCTCAGGTGTGAAATGTATAGTTTTCAGGGTTTTTATTGGTTTTCAGCGTTATTTTGTTATTGTTTTTATCGTTTACTCGGTTTTCCTGGGTCTTTTCACGTGTGTTATGAATAAATCTTCTTTTTTTCAGTACCGGTACTAGTTTTATTTTGTTGTATTTATCCGCGACACCTTAAAGGCCGGTCTGTGAAAACAACGTCGGGCATAAACCGGTCCGTGGCGCAAAAAAGGTTGGAGACCGCTGTCCTACAGCGCCGCCGAGGCTCAGCGTTAACCCTTTATGGTCATCTGATGTTTCTCATTCCTGTGATGGTGAGACAAAGCAGCACAAGTGCTTCACTTTAACGGCTCCTGGAGCCGACAAACTCGTACCTCCTCATCACAGAAAGTGCTGGTTTGGTTAATCATATTGACTGAGATCAATAAAGTCTAGTAGCTCAATGTCAGATTAATTTTTTTTTGCAGGTGTTAAAGCACCAACAGTTAGGTTGAGATGTATTCCTGCCATAAACTGCCATAGAATGGTCAAATATTACTGACATGTCATTATACAGTCAAACGTTTCAGATTATCCATTCAGTTTAAGTGTTGTTTTTAATAAACACTTAAAAAAATGCTTAGTTTTTCTCCCATTTCTTCTTGTTGCCTGTTGAAGCTCTACTAGAAACCTTGTTACGATCCAACCATGCAAAATATATATAGTATACAGTCCCCATCAAAAGTTTACGACGACTTTAGCAGCTGTTTAAGTGAAACATATCGTACCTGTTGGATTGTTTTTGTTGTTTTTTGTAACAAAGTTGCCGATTGATCGTGCTGATGATTTCATTATCAGTGCTTCACCCCAGTTTGACGTCAGGACTCGGACGCTGTGACGGGATCAGAATCGCCATCTTTCATCATGTCTGCGCGTTTCTACAACGAAGCGACCAGATGAGGCCTCGCCACGACCTCCCTCACGCCTTCCTGTCTGTTAGGAAGCTTTTCATAATAAACAAGACGCAGCACTTGTAAATAATGGTGTCAGGGCTCAGCTAAGTGATGGGGTACTGTGGCCTTTAAATGACTTACATTTTTTCCAGTTTGACAACCAAGTAGGTGAAAATACTTATTTCTGATTGGACTTGTAATGCACATTATTCTCCTTTTTCTCTTTCCCCACATGTCCTGCCTCGCTCCACTTCAACTACACATTAAAAAGACAAGAATCTATTAAAAATAAACTTAAAAGACGACATAAATGTACTAAAGAAGCACGTTTACTGTCGAGCAGCAGCAGATATCTCAGCCTGTGCTCGCGCACCCACTGCTCTCAATTTAGATTTAAATGAGCATCTGGAATATTTATTTAATCCATTAATATTTAGTAGTTTTGGTTCCCACATACTCAATATTTTATAAATATCATAAATAAGTCATGTGAAATATGTAAATGGGGGAAAATTGTATAAATGCAGCAACGTGTTTAAATGAAACTAGTGAAATTTATTTAATTTGTACTGCTTGAATTTATTTTATTGCATTATGTGGATATTGTTAATATTTTTAACACAGAGACCAGAGAAAATTCAGCACCTGAAATAGTTGATTTAGTTTAGCTGTGATCACAGTTATGCTTTGTTTAGCATTGATGTGGATCAGTCATGTGGTTTGTGCTTGTGTGGAGGAGCTCGCCGCCATCATCGGCCGGCGTTCAAATGTTCATTAAATTCTCTCAGTCTGCGGCGTTCGAGGCACAAGATCAGCTTTTCGTAGTTACACTTTCTGCTGATTTATTCCATTTTAACTTAAAATTATCACCAATTTTCACTTCACTCAGTTTAAGTACTGGCGTCTTTACATGAGGTGATGACACACTTTTGTCAAATAAAGTCCGTTTTTCAGGATTTACATTGTGTAACTAAACCATTGAACACATTAAATGACTTGTTAGAGTTTTGCAGGACGTTTGTTTCATCATATTTCTGGACCCGTCCTCTCAGCACAGCTCACAGCTGTCACAGATGTTTCCCTTTGTCCTTCTTTTCTTTGATTTGTTAGAAATTAATTCCTTAAATGAGACAAATCAGATAATGGGATCATGGCTCCGTCCTCTGCCACTAAAGAATGAGACCACCTGATGAACCGACCTCTGATAACGTCTCTCAGCTTTCTTACTGAGAGCCGGTGCTTATCAGCACAACCGGTCTCTCGTGTTTTCTTAAAGAACATCTGTTGTCTGTTTCAAAGCAGGCAAAGAGCCAACACAGAGCTTCATCCCACAGTACCAACTGTCTCAGCTGATGCTGAACTAACTCGAGCCCCATTTGGATGGGATCAGCGTTACTGAGGGAGGTGAGGATGAAATTTACTCTGCTTCTTGGTAATTTATCCTGTTACTACAGACGACGTGATAACCATCGGAAAATTAGGTGACAGTCAAAAACTCTCCATTGAATTATCTCACAGATGTCTATGAAACAGAGTTTATTATATATGCACATATTAAATGAGTTAATGGGTTTTTGTGTTTTAGATCCGCACTCGTCCATCCATCCATGATCCAAGCTGTCACAGCCTGTTCATCACTAACGACAACATTCAAACTCCACCTAATTTTACAGTCATGGACGAATAATTGAATCAAGTTATTTATTTACCTCATTATTATTTTTCTGTGCATTTTTTAATTTCTATAATCTCTTTACTGAATTAGATCAGAAATAACATACTCTGCTCTTTCTGCAGGATGGCTTTTAGTATGCACGGGCATGAAGGCAGAGAAAATGAGTTTTAGAGCAGCAATCAGGACAAATGGGTCGACTGGCACACCGACGTGTGGAGAGAAGGCAAAAGAAATGCAGCACTAAGCACGTCTGTCACAATTCAGATCTCATCATCATGTAAGCACAAACTGACGCGAGCTCACGAGCACAGCGTGCACGTGACTTAAACACTCTCAGCTCAGTTTACCCACAGCAGAGGGGGAGGACTCCCCCCGAGTCAGTCATCACCCTGCTCCATACTTTTAAGCCCTTTTTAAAAATTGCAGGTGAAGCGATTCTATGTTTTAATATAGACGTTGTTGTTCCTAAACACGGTGAGTCCGTGGTTTCATCAGCCTTCCTGAGCGCGGTTCTCCTTCACAGTCCAAGTGATGCATTACATTTTCCAACAGTGGCAACAATGACATTTATTTGGTATAAATAGAGGGTCAAATCTGCATTTTGGAGCATTAATAACAACAGTTAGAGCAACAGCAGAGTCGCAGTAAAAGCAGCAGCACAGGGAACGAAATCGAATGAACTGCTTTCACTGATAACGACGAATAAATGCTGAAATGTTCACAAGTGACCTAAACTCCTGTTGCCAACATTTACATTTTCATCAATATCAACATTCATTGTTTTAATGTGTCATTTTTATATCTCTAAAAAGTTGCTACTGTTGTATTTGTGTGGCACACGGTGAAGTCTGGACCTGGAGTTTGCTTTTTAGACAATTGGGGCTGGACACAAGCAGCAAAAAGATTTAATTATACGGAGAAGCTTCACAGCAGTGACCTCACAGGAGTGTCACACCATTAGTTGATAAGAATACAGCAGGAACCATCGGGGTTGTGCCTCCTACCTTGTAGCTGGTAATCCACAGAGATGTCCAAGGGAGTCTGCAGCAGAGCTGACCTGCGGTAAACCACGTGGACCCTGCCCTGGTCCTCCAGCTCCTGAGTGCCTTTCTCCAGCGGCTCGATGAAGTACTCATCCGATTCGGTGCGAATCATCCCAGCCTGCAACAGGTGAGCAGGTCAGCGACTGTAGAACGTGTGCGATGCATTAGCATGTTTCATTACTGCGAGCGAGCGTGGAGAGACCCAGAAACCTCGTTGCTCTGATAGCATTAGTTTTATTAAGAGACAATTAAAATCCCCCCATCATGTATTAATAATGTAGAAACTTTGTGACGGTGTTTTCATGTAATTGTAAATTAATGCCTCAGTCTTTAAAATCCAACTAGAACATCTGCTGAACGTCAAATGCCCCCAATTTGTTTCCTCTCCCACGTATAGACACAGAAACATGACACCAGAATGTCCTACTGAACTATATTAAAATTAGAAAAATGCATAAAATATAGGATAAACACAAAGCAAAGGCAGACGCACTGATGTAATATTTAGTAATTTATTCAAGAGAGAATCTGGGCCTCTCATTACCTGCTTGGCATGTGCAAGTTTCTTTTTCTTTGCCATTATTAGATATTGTTGTGACTCTTTTTCTTCAGCTTTCTGTTTGCAATTATCACCTCGTTACCCAACAAAGGCAGGTGGTGGTCCTGCAGCGCGCTGCATCGTTAGTAACACATTGGCACAAAATTGCTTTGTGATGGCTACCTGCCAACCTCAGATTTCCTGCAATAAGAAGCCAGTCATGTCCGTTGTTTATGGCGCATATGAAGGGTCGCGGTGTCCGGCTAACGCAATAATGCCCAAACAGAGCGAATGTGCAACCCATCAAGACCAAATGATGGTCTGGAAAAGGTGTTACACGCTGACACAATAAGGTCAATGCTAAACAACCTAAAACCGATTTACAGCTGTTTTCTTAAAATTATGCTTTCTGGAATGCAAAATTATTCATCCAGATTATAAGATAAAAAATATAATCAAAACCAAGGTCCCAGATTCTGGTTTTCATAAGAAATAAGCCACAATCCTTAAAAATAAAAAAAAAGAAAGGCTTGAAATGTTTCATGTTACCTGTAACTAGGGCTGCCACAAACAATTATTTTGATAGTCGACTAGTCACCGATTATTTTTGTGATTAGTCGACTAATCAGATCATCATCCATTGGACGTAAAACATACAGCTTATTGCACCAGCAGCATCTGCTCTTATACAACTATCATTAGCTTACAGCTTTAAGTGTTTCAGGTATGTGCTAACTAAAAATAAAGACAAGATGATAGTTTATTAAATTTTAATGAAATTTACAGATTGTTTCGGTGAAGTTTAATAAACTCCTTGCTATCTAAAATATAACAGGACACCGGAGTAAATTCTCGAGCATCTCACACTTCTGATAATCAGCTGTCTGCTTGATGTTTATTCAGCTGTGTAAAAACTATAACTTTAATCTCAGCCAAACCGATTTACTCAGGAACAAATAAAATACTAAAAAAAAGCCAAACAATAACATTTTTAAGTTATCTAAGTGACTTATATATCATGTTTAACCTGAGTAGCGAAAGACGGCGGTGGGTTTGTAAACGATTTGCGGGAGTCCGGTGTTCTCACGGCTCTAGTTAGCCTAGCCCCCGGCTAGCTATCGAGCTAGTGGCTAACAGACGTCTCCGAAAACGTCGGAGCGCTTTTGAAAATATGTGGTGTCTTGATAAACTGAGCAGATATTTGAGGTTTACACAGCTACATTCTCGCCTGAAAATATGTTAAACGTTTATTTTGTGACCCAGAAAGAATAATAAGAGTAATAGTAAAACTAACTAGCTGCCGCCATTGTTGGAAACTGAGCTGGGCTGCGCTATGAATTCTGGCGCTGTGTCCCATTTCAGGGTCTGCACGCTTGAAGTACGCATTTTAAGTGCGGTTACGTCACCGCCACGCGACGACGGCTGTCCCAATTCGAAGTGTACTTGAAATGCATACTCCAAATGCGCCGTCGATTTCCCCAAATATCAAGCCTGGTCCTTCGTGGTCCCATATATCCCACAATTCATAGCGCGGCGGTGGGTGTGGATAATTTTGCCGCAAAATACGGCAGAAGGGAGCGGCCGAAAAGTGAACTGTCAAAAGTAAGTACTGAATATGACGTCACTTATTCATGTGCGAATGTTTAATAATGAAGAATATTACAACACTGCTGTTGGCCACATGTCGGCAAAGTTATGTGACACTAGTGATGTTTGTACTTTCAGCATTAACTTGGTTTTAAAGCCTCTACTTCTAAATATACATATAGTCGACCTTAATCTTACAGAGAATCTGATGATTTTATGGATAATTAGTCAGTCATATATCCACAAACACAACAAGCTGAAAGTCAGTGAGATATATATATATATATATATATATATATCTCATAATAATCTGACAATACTATAATATTGGCCATATTATATTTACATTACCATAGTGAGATGACTTTAGTCTCATGAACAACATTAACTAATCATTATTTACTAGCTACTCTTAAATGACTGTTCAGTACAGAGATGAAGCCCAACAATCATGTTTTACAGTCCTGTGGTCTCAGCCTCAGATACTCAACTAATCAAAGTGATGTCATGACAAAATGAATGACCAACAAAACAATTTTCTCCTTCATTTCTGTCAAACAAAGCTGTATGTAACGTGTTTCGCGGTTAGAATCATGGTTGCTAGGTAACCTGAACAGCGCGACGAAGCATATACCGTCCCATTGCACAAGCCTCTCACTTCCGCACTTCTCGTACTTATAGTACGCACCGTACGTAGTACGCGTAGTGCGCGTACTTCAAGCGTGCAGACCCTGAAATGGGACACAGCCTGGGACACAGCTTCTTCTTCTTCTTCTTCTTCGGGGTTTAACGGCAGCTGGCATCCTTGTACATGCAGTGCTGCCATCTTCTGTTTCAGTCCGTTATTACACTCTTAAATCCTACTACTTATTCCTGCGTCTTTTGGGATCTTACAAAGCTTCAAACGACGCGTCGACTATTAAATCAGTCGTCGACGATTTTGATAGTCGACGTAATCGTGACTAGTCGACTAATCGTGGCAGCCCTACTTGTAACAAAAAGAAGACACATCACAGTTTTATTCTTTGAATTAAAATGCAAAGCAGGAACTTTCTCAGAGGCAGAAGAAACTTATCTTTGGCACCATGTTTCCATGTGTCGTACGCGCCCTCTCTGACAAGCACACATGTGCAGTGGAGAAAGCAGAGAGAGCAGCAACAGAATATGACATTAGTTCATTAAGAGCACGAAGCGAGCAGCTGGGGTGGAGCTGGGCTGCAAACCGGCTTACAGGGGTGCAGCAAATGTGAGCAGGCTAACTAATGCTACGCTCGGTTTTCTGTGCTCCAAAACTACAATCACCCACATGAGTGTGTGACCTTTTAAGTGAGCGCACACACTCTGTACACATATGCAGACACGTTGTGTTAGCGCTCAGTCGATCGGTCCTGCTGCGCTGAAGCTCCTGGCAGGACTAAACTCCCTCTGGCCTCTTCACCAACAGTCTGGTGGACTGTGTGCTAATGCTGTTAGCGACCAACCCTCACTCTCAACTCATTCCCCACTTCCTGAGACCCCAATCGGCTGGCGCTCTATCCCCTCCTTTACACAAACGACTGGATGGATCCCAAATTAAATCCTTAGTTAAATGTACATGCAGCATCGATACTGTGTGACTGTAAGCGTCCCAGGTGAAAGTCTAAACCAATAAACTGAATATTCGTATCTGAAGTGCTGCAAGTGAAATGAAAACGTCTGGCGGCCACATGACGTCTGGGGGAGACGCTCAGCGCTGTTTAATGCAAGTTTACTTCTGGGAACAGAATAAGATTCATATGATTAAGTGCAATAAACCAGGTTATGATGCAGAAACGTGTCACGTATGAACCGGCTCATTTAATTGGCCATCTGTGATTACAAGAGCAAAAATAGTGAAATACGATAAACATGTGAGAGTGTTGGTTTTACTGCGTGACAGAGCTCAGACGTGGTTCGCTGCAGGGACAAGAACCTCCTTAGTTATCTTTAACTAATCTTTTCATCTTTTTCTTTTCATCGTGCCGTATAAACCGACTCTGATTCGGGGCCGTTTGGTGTCAGTGTTGAAACACTGCAGCTTATACGGAAAACACGGTTCGTGTTTCAAAAGATGACGAGGGTTTTATGACATCTCCCATAGAAATGTGCAAAGACAAATCTAAAGTTTGCACAGATGTATAAACACTCAAAGAAGAAAAGAAGAAAGAGCGAGCCAAAAACAAACGACAGTGTTACCGAGGAAACTCTGTTTTTACTATTTCTGACTTCACTCGTCTAATCAGACACTAACAAATAACAGAAGATAAACGCTCTTCAGAGTCAACTATAGATGACAGCTGCAGCTGATCAGAACAAATGGGAAGAAGAAGACAACTCCAGCGATTCCTGACGCGTCCTCCTTATCAAAGATAAGTACTATGGTGGAGCCTGTAAGATAAAACCTCTTACATCACACTAATGTTACAGACGTGCTCCACTCTTTGAAAAGTTTACATTTTTCTGCTCACTTGAACACGTTTTCTCCTCAGCTTATTTATCGCACACCTGCAGGCGCCTGCTTGCAAACACAGATCCTAAATATTCTGCAGGTCAGCGTGCATCATCAGGCCGGAGTGCGCTTTGCCTGCTCAGAACCGAGCGCATCTTTATTCACTCGGCGCTCATCCACCACTCTGAATCCTCAGCTCAAAACCAAAGAGGCTGCAATCTTGACAGTAACTGAGCCCGCAGGCATATCTTGAGCTGAAGTGAGATTCATGCACCGTGGCTCTTTCTTATATACCAACGGCAGGTGAAAGCTGAGAATGAAAGACGGCTGAACATCTCAGAGTGTACGGGGCTCGGATACTGAGAGCTCTTTCCATCTGTGAGGTTCTTTAAGGGTCTTCGACAGGTCACGCTCCTCTATTTAAGCTCCGCCGAGCAGAGGCAGACTCCAGATCTCTGCTCTCGCTCTCATAATAAATTGAGGTGCCTTTTAAAGGTGAAGCTGGAGGATCGTGCTAACAAACTGACTGACAGATGATTGGATAAAAGCTGTTTTTCTATCAAGGGAAGCCGTTCAAGTCTGACCACATATGAAGTATTTCAGCAGCTGAAAATGCCACCTTCTTATTCAGACACCGCAGAGCAAAGAATAAAAACCGAAATCACAGAGGGGCGTGTGTAATTAGACCGGTGCTGACATTTGAATCGTTTTCATTTTTGATTAAAGCCGCGTTTAAGAACAACACTCCACAGGGGAGCGTTCGGAGGATCTCAAAGAAACTAAAGCTTGAAAGAAAACAACAGTGACCGTCTGAGCTTTTACTTAACAACAGCTTTTTTTGACAAACTAGTTTCCATCGCAGCTCTGTGCTGTTGTCTCCATCGCTTCTCAACCGATTTATCTAAGAACAGGCAGAAGTGAAGCAGAGGAGAGAGCGGCTCGTTGAATCCTACCACGCTTTAAACTCTCAGAAACACCGGTGTGTGAATATCTACCAGAAACACGCTCGCTGCATCGTGAAGCTACAATCCTGGGGTTGGTAGGGGTGGTGGGGGGGGGGGGGAGGTTGGCAGAGCCTTGTAGGGCCGCTGAAAAATTCATGTACATGAATTTGTTACATGTAACAAATACATGTACATGTATTTGTTACATGTAACAAATACATGTACATGTATTTGTTACATGTATTTGTTACATGTACATGAATTTGTTGTAACAAATACATGTACATGAATTTGTTACATGTAACAAATTCATGTAACAAATTCATGTACATGTATTTGTTACATGTAACAAATTCATGTACATGTATTTGTTACATGTAACAAATACATGTACATGTATTTGTTACATGTAACAAATACATGTAACAAATACATGTATTTGTTACATGTATTTGTTACATGTAACAAATTCATGTACATGAATTTGTTACATGTAACAAATTCATGTACATGTATTTGTTACATGTAACAAATACATGTACATGAATTTGTTACATGAATTTGTTACATGTAACAAATACATGTACATGTATTTGTTACATGTATTTGTTACATGTACATGAATTTGTTGTAACAAATACATGTACATGAATTTGTTACATGTAACAAATTCATGTAACAAATTCATGTACATGTATTTGTTACATGTAACAAATTCATGTACATGTATTTGTTACATGTAACAAATACATGTACATGTATTTGTTACATGAATTTTACATGTAACAAATTCATGTACATGTAACAAATACATGTACATGAATTTGTTACATGTAGTACATGTATTTGTTACATGTAACAAATTCATGTACATGTATTTGTTACAAGTACATGTACTTGTTACATGTAACAAATACATGTACATGAATTTGTTACATGAATTTGTTACATGTAACAAATTCATGTACATGTATTTGTTACATGTAACAAATACACAGCCAGCCGAGTTTTATAAAAAAAAAAAACAGGTCACAGGGGAACAAGACCGCGGCGTTTTTAGGCTTATGGGCATTAAATGCATGTTGAGGCAGATATTATTAGATGGAAATTAAATTCTAGTTTGAGTCCATCACTGCCTGGTTTGCATAACTACCAAGGGCTGGCATGCCGGGCATTTTCCCGGTGGGCCGACGCACTTTTTGGCCGATGGGCCAGACGTCTTAACGTGACGGTGCCTCTGCCTACCTTCGCTGAGCGATCACAGTGGGACGTCTAGACCAAAAGCACCAGGGCTGATGTTCGTCCCAGTCCAGCCCTGGGTGTGTTTTCTCACATCCATCCATCCATTCACTTCCGCTTATCCTTTTCAGGGTCGCGGGGGGCGCTGGAGCCTATCCCAGCTGTCATAGGGCGAGAGGCGGGGTACACCCTGGACAGGTCGCCAGTCTGTCGCAGGGCTAACACACAGGGACAGACAACCATTCGCACTCACATTCACACCTAGTGGCAATTTGGATTATCAATTAACCTATCCCCACAAGCTGCATGTCTTTGGACGGTGGGAGGAAGCCGGAGTACCCGGAGGGAACCCACACAAACACGGGGAGAACATGCAAACTCCACACAGAAAGACCTGATGGTGGAATTGAACTCAGGACCTTCTTGCTGTGCAGCAACAGTGCTGACCACCGTGCCACCGTGCTGTTTTCTCACATTAAAAAAAAATACTGAAAACCTCCAGTGCTGCCCCTCGGCCTCCTGGTTGACACACCTATGGTATCAGTTTGAAATCCTACATCGCCTTGTTCTCAGGTTATCGCATTCACATGATGAAAATATAATCTGAAGGTCAAGGTCACCGGGATTCAAACTCATCAGATTTGTTCCACCTACAGCATCAATCTGAAGCTCCTGGATCAGGTGACAACTGTACCCCATCAGCCTCTTACAGCTGGGGGGGTAAAAGCACATATTGTGCCACCTGCCAGCTCGTCTCTGTGATGTTGTCATTGAACCAAAGCATTCGCTTTAAGCTCAGCGTGGCCTTAAAAGACACACCGACCTTTCTGAACAAAAGGGCAGAGTTGTGCAGTGTCTCGTATGTATGGGTGTGTTTTTTAAAGTCATAGGTGGCCGTACGTGAAAGGATTAAAGACACACTGCAGTGTTTCTTTTCACCTGCAGGAGCACTACGGCGTCTTTTCATTTATTTTATCGTCTCAGACACGAGGACGCCAGTGAGAGCTCCGGCATTCAGATAACAAAAGTCATTGAAAAAGCTCGTAAACATGGATTTTGAATGTTTATTTGAGAGCAGAAATGTGGAGTTCCTATGCCAGCTGAAACACCGGCCCTAGGGTCCCTCTCTAGTTGGACGCATGCACAAAAATCCTCATCCGAAACACGTCCAGGAGGCATCTGAGTCAGACACCTGGCTCGTCTCAATGCAGAGGAGTAGTGGCTCCACACTGAGCCTCTCCAAAACACTTTATCCTGCGTCTCACAGAGAGCCCAGGCACCTTTCAGAGGAAGCTCATCTTCACCACTTATATTCACAATCTTGTTTTTGGTCGATGCACACACTCGTGGCCGTAGGTTCAGCCGACACACTCATCTCCGTCTTCAGCACAGCAGAGCAGCAGTATCTATCCCCATGGATACATCAAACCTTAGAAATCTAGATTAACATACATATTATTAATTTATTCAGAAACGACGTCACTCATTCAGTGAAAAATCTCACTGTGACATCTTCAGACGTCCTTGAGCTCCACAATATCATTTCAATTCAGCTCAACACTGGAAATCAATCGTTTGAATTATCATGTCAGGAAAGTCACGTCCAATCAATACGCACTTACTGGTCCCGCGTACCTGCTCGAGGGGGGAAACATGACCAATGAGGGGGTCATCTGTGCTGAGATGTTGTTCACTTCAGCTGGTTCTAGTGTATATTTGCTCATTTCTATTCAATCACAGGTCAAACGCAGCAGAGTCAGGATATAACTCAGCTCAGCATCATTATCTGTGTTTCAGCTGCTGTCAGAGGCCAAAATAGTAATAAATTAAAAACTAAAGCACACCAAGGTTCTCATATTTGGAGGATTATTAACTTTAGGATGTATTTGGATGATTTTACCTGGAGAAACAGAACATAATTATCTCTTTTAGGAGAATTGAAGTGTGATAACTTGAGGCCAGAATTCAGCATAAAACATCATGAAATGTCTCCGGCAGCAGGAAATCAGAGGAACTGAAGCTAATCCATTAAAGGAAATAAGCATTGTTGCACTCTCAAGCTTGCATGCCTACCTTGGAAAGCTTGTTGGTGTTTCTGTTAGTCTACACATGTTATTTCATGCCTAATTGATGATAATAGCAGCAGTGAGCTTGTACAGCCGGGTGTTTTCCAAAAGCTTCAAACTGCAGCTTTCTCCTGCTCACGAGTCCCACATTTAATGAGCATTTAATGAGCTTATATCCCTAGTGAGGAATTTTTAATGCATTTTGAAGGCTCGTGTAAGGAAAGGGACCGTTACCTGGACTGAACTGAACTCAGCTAACAGGCTCTTGATCAGATGATTCAGGTGGACAAAAGCTGGAAACGGCCTCATTAAAAACACACTTGATAAAATAACTTTAACACAGTGCCTTGATTACCTGATTCCAATGCTTATGTATATATACATAAATACACACACATATAATTCCCCACTCGGCCCTGTGGGCGGTCAAGCCTTCAAGCTCGGTCCTCTACCAGAGGCCTCGGAGCTTGAGGGTCCTGCGCAGTATCTTAGCTGTTTCCAGGACTGCGCTCTTCTGGACAGAGATCTCCGATGTTGTTCCCGGGATCTGCTGGAGCCACTCGCCTAGCTTGGGAGTCACCGCACCGAGTGCTCCGATTACGACGGGGACCACCGTCACCTTCACCCTCCACATCTTCTCCAGCTCTTCTCTGAGCCCTTGGTATTTCTCAAGCTTCTCGTGTTCCTTCTTCCTGATGTTGCTGTCATTCAGAACCTCTACATCGATCACTACGGCCGTCTTCTTCTGTCTGTCTACCACCACTATGTTTGTATAACTATATCTATCTACATCTATATATCTAGATATGACAAATATTTTAAAATGACCTTAGGTAGTGCCGTGCTTCTGATCACTCAGTTCACTGATTCAATTGCTGATCAAACACAGTTTAGAGGTAATAAATTAAATTAAAGTAATACATTAAAAATGTAAACAGTGGTTTCACTCTTGCACACTGAGTTTCTCTCATTTCAGCGTGTGAGCCTTGAGGCTGGGCTTGTGGATATCGGGTAAGCAGCTAACATTAGCATGTAAGCTAACGCCGGCTAGGTTAGCATGTCAGCTACTGTTCATGTGCTCGGCTGATAGTGAGGGGAGGGGCTGCGTACCTGTCTGCAGGTGCTGTGTGATGTAGTTTCACCGGGATGAGGCAAAGACAACACTGATGGTATCTATATGGTTGTAAATGAGTATCCAACAGTAATTTTAGCTTGAATTAGTATCTGAGACTCTTTTTCTGGTTTTTGGCTCGGCCTAACCGGGACAGCCGAGGCTCAGTGTCTCTTGAATTTGGAGGTCAAAGCTAAAAGGAATTGTGAGCTTACAAAAGACATGTTTTGCCTTAATTTCAACAACATTTGGCACAAATCTTTATTACGATAAAACAGCAACATTATTTGAAATCCCCGTGACAAAATGTTCTGCAAAAGCAGCTTTCTGCCCTTTCACCGTACCTCCGATCTGCAGAGCTCAAAGCTGTAAGGTGATCATTTTAACGTATTTCTTCCTCTGAGACCTTCTTGATTTTAAAGCACAGTGATCAGAAACACCAAAGACACCATTCAGAGCCAGACCACAGAGGCCAGCAGAGACAGCACAACATCAGACCAACTGTCATCCAGTTTACAGCGAGCACTACAAACCCAAAGACTTCTGCACAGGCTGAAACTTTTAATGTCACTGAAATTGCTTATTTAGAACCAAACTATCTCCGCGAGAGCTGAATCAACACAGGCTATTGATGAAGAGGCAGCTGAAAACCTTTCTGATCAAATTCAGTCTGTAGCTTTCTGATGATTAAAGTTTAACAGCTGTCGTCTCCTGCGACGGCCGACCCGCTGATAAGTGCTGCTTGCTTTTCTTTGTGGTGAGTCTCAGTCATTTAATCGATATCCCAGTTTGGTTAGTTCACTGTGATGAAAGGTTTCATCGTCGCATTTTATCGATTTACATTTTACACAGACAGGTGCTCAAATCGATCACAGGTCATTTGTTGACTCCCGTCTGTGAGCTGTCCTCCAACTTTTACTGAATCCTATAAACCAGTGAGGTATGAAAACGAGACACGAGCTGTCCTCTCAGGTTTATATGACTACAACAGTTTAACTTTATGAATTCCTGTTATTTGTTAGGGTTTTTCCACTGCGGCATTACTACGATGAGCCAGATTATGAAAATAAAAATCTAAATTTGAGTTGAAATCTTGATGCTCATGGTTGAAACCAGTTCAGTCCCTCACGCAGACTTCTCACCTGCAGGCAGCCAATCCCTCCTCAGACTACAAACAACACCCAGAATAATCCCAGGGCCATAAATCACACCTATTCACACCTACGATCATATTCATAAGAACACGACTGTTTACAGCAGCGGTATCCAACCTGTTTCGCGCCACGGACCAGTTTATATCCGACAACACTTTCACGGACCGGCCTTTAAAGTGTTGCGTATAAATACAACAAAATAAAACCAGTATCAGTATCAAAGAAAAGGATTTATTCATAACACACAGGAAAAGACCCGGGGAAGCCAAGTTAACAATCAAAACCCTGAAAAACATACATTTGACACCTGAGCCTCAACTCTTGCAGCCCGGTACCAAACGACTCACGGACTGGTACGGCTCCGTGGCCCGGGGGTTGGGGACCTCTGGTTTACATTACAGGTCAGGGAGCTTTGTTTCCTGCAACTTTATACATTTATTATTATTTTATTTGTTGCAAGCTTTGAGAGCCAACAACAAACTTGATTATACTGAATAATCAGACTATAATAAAAAAGGTGATCAAAGATATCATGTGTAAAATCACCCTCAGCATACCTTTAATTAATGTATCAGTAAAACCGTAGATTAGATGAAGACAGTCAGTAAAGCTTTTATGTACAGACCAGTTACTGCATCTCACGTCTCCCACATTCAAGCCACTAAAACGTTATTATCTGGGAACCTGGGTAATAACTTTGTGTTTCACAGCCACTGTGCCGTGGGACATAGGTGTGCTGTGGAAGCTTATCTGGTTCCACCTGATTAGTACTCTAAGCCAGCGGTCCCCAACCCCCGGGCCTCGGACCAGTACCGGTCCGTGAGTCGTTTGGTACCGGACAGCGAGAGTTGAGGCTCAGGTGTGAAATGTTTGGTTTTCAGGGTTTTTAGTGTTATTTTGTTATCGTTTTTAGCGTTTACTCGGTTTTCCTTGGTCTTTTCACGTGTGTTATGAATAAATCTTCTTTTTTTCGGTACCGGTACTAGTTTTATTGAATTGTATTTATCCGCGACACCTTAAAGGCCGGTCCATGAAAATAATGTTGGGCATAAACCGGTCCGTGGCGCAAAAAAGGTTGGAGACCGCTGCTCTAAGCGATCGGCTTGAGTAACGGGCAGAACAACTACATTCTCTTCCACTAGAGGGCAGCATAACTACCTGCTGGGTTACTGCCAGTAAAACAGAAGAAGAGGAGAAATTACATAATAGTCACGCAGCACATAATAGCAACAGATACATATTTGAAAAGGAAAAGTAGTCAGTCCGACTTGGGTCCTGGAGGAATTCCGATTCCCCAGCATGAGTAGCGGTCAGAAGAAAGCAAAAAAGGTATACTGGGGACAAACCCAGACAATTTATTAAAATGATCAACATGCTTTTTGTGACGTTTTTGTTTGCCGTGCCGTGTGATTTTTCTAATGAGAATATGTGCCGTGGCTCCAAAAGGTTGGGAAACACTGGAATAAGAAAGAAACTTTGGGGAAATGCGTCTGTAGCTGAAAATCATTTCTCTGGGACGGAGCCTGTATGATAAAATCTGTAGTGAATTCTTATGTGGAATCAACACTATAATTAGTGTGAAGACACTAAGTCAAAACACACTTTCCAATTCCACGAGCTTGCTGAGAGTTTACTGTGACATATTCTGTGACCCAGTATTCGGCATTATCCGATATCAGCGGAGACAATGTCCTACCTAAACACAAACCTCAAAAAAGGGATCAGGAACCCTGTGTTCCATCAGTTTCATATCCCCAACATCAGCCCCTGCCAAGCAGACAGCACTCCTCTGCCAAAGAAAACACATGGGATTCAGCTGAAGGGCTCCAGTTTTTCAAAAACAGTCTCTTTCAGTCTAAACTTCTTAAGGAGGTCGGTACGAACGTGCTTTCATTTGAGAGAAAAAAACCTGCAATGTTAAAAAAAGGCCTGGATTCAGCCGGGACACTGCCACCTTTCACCCTCCATGTTGTCCAAAGGTGTGTTTGCTTTGAAAAATGTGAGCAAACCTTCGTCATCGTTACCTGACATTTTCATCCCCACTCTTTAAAGGAATTCGCAGAAGTTTATTTTTCACAAATTTCAGCAGAGGCCTGCTGATCATCTGAAAAACAACTGGAGAGTATTCCTGAAAATGATAAACAGGAAACTGCAAAAACATCTCAGATGTCTACTTAATAAACGTCAAACATGGCAACGAGCCACTGCTATCCTCAATATATCTGTGTGTGTTTGAAGTTACTCCCCAGCTTCACTGGAAACAGTATTTGGAAAATAAAAAAATCAATCTTGGAGAAGAGAGAAGTAATCAAAAGTATTATCATTTTGTCAGGTAGCTTCTGCTCTGAGAAACAACGCAGGAATTCATTTGGTTGTGTCATTTTGTGCCGCTCCACCAAACAGAGCAAACATTTACAGACGGCTTTGAGGAGGCGGTGGGATTCCACACTCGCCTTAAAATAAAACCTCGCGCCGGTGAATGGCTCTCAATGTCCGTCTGAAAGGACAACAGAAAATGTGGGCTCGTCTTAGGTTTATATAGGTCACGATTAAAAATGTTTAAACGTATAAATATCAATGCAAGCGCCGAACCCACGACTGCAGAGGAGAAAACTTGGTGTGCCTCTCCCCTGCACCTCAAACCAGATACCCAAACAGCTCTGGGGTCAAGCCTCTGCAACAAGCCTTGGCTAAGTCAACAGGGAACATTAAGAACTGTCGGTGAATAAAACTCTTGTGCCCAGCTACAGTTCACCGCAAAGAGGAACTGGCTCACTTACTTTTTCTTTTTTCCCCCTAATCAAATAGGATATTTTCTTCTTCTTCTTTGCCTTTTTGCCCCCGCCCCTCCTACACAGTAGCTCCAGATATGTCAGGAGCTGTGCATGTCCAGAATGCTCTTTTAAGTCTCTGAGGCCAAGAGTGTAGGCCACTGAGCACACGTAGCTCTCAGCAAAACATCAGCACGCTTTATTTGCTCATTTTGTCGCTCTCGATGAATCTCAACATTGTAAACGCTGCCGAAGCTGCAGGAATTTGAGGAGGATGATCGCAGAATGTCTGAGTTACAACGATCCTTTGCTCTGACAGCGTACTGTTTTACCCATCAGACCTGCAGTGCATTTACACTGCAGGTCTCACACACACACCTCAGACACAGCAGCGCCTCAGCATTCAGAGCCGATTATGCAACGTGACACGAGCTTTGCACAGCTGCTGGAAATTTAAAGGTTAATAATAAAAGTCACATTTCCAGTTGGTGCTGTTCAGGTTAGGCTACCACGCTGTCTGCATCTATCAGCTGATTCGTCAAGACCGCCTGTCTGCTCAGGTATTCTCACAAAAAACAGAAACCTTCATATAGAAAGAGAGGAAGAGGGATTTGTTCCAGCTGGCCCGTCCTCTAGCTAACAAACGACTGCGACTAAAGAGGAATTTCATGGATGCTTTAAAGCAGTTCCATGAGTTACACTTTATTTGTCATGCTGGTACTCTGTGGTCCACACATGCACCTCTCACTGCAGTCGTCTTTTCCTCTCACATCATACTTATCCTCACTAATCAAAAGCAAGGAAATCTGCATGCACTCATAAGCCAGATGTAGATTCAATCCAACAGATTTCTATTTAAACTCTTACAATCTGTCAGTCGTGCAGCCACAGAGTGAGCCTGTAGTCAATGACTCTCCATCTGAGTCTGTTACTTTAAGATGTGTCTGACAGTGTCTGCAGAGTTCAGCCTCATTAGTCAGCTGAAGAATGCATGTTTAAATAAAGGCACGCTGTATAGTTATGCTTATGCATGCCAGTGAAGACAATTATGTATGACTCCCGCACAGCCTCTGCATCTTAATATAACACATGAGAAAAACTTGCAGGAAAGATGACGTGCCATGAGAAAGTTTCATAACCTCGCCCACAAAAAGCAGACCACATATTCATTTTGCTCCAGCTGAAGGTCATCTCCTGGTGGACCTCTGCACTGGTCCCAATACTGAGGACGGTTTAAACAGAACTCTGTTGTGTCAATATGGCAACTCTGACTAGGGCTGCCACAAACGATTATTTTGATAGTCGACTAGTCACCGATTATTTTTGCGATTAGTCGACTAATCAGATCATCATCCATTGGACGTAAAACGTACAGATTATTGCACCAGCAGCATCTGCTCTTATATAACTATCATTAGCTTACAGCTTTAAGTGTTTAAGGTATGTGCTAACTAAAAATAAAGACAAGATGATAGTTTATTAAATTTTAATGAAATTTGCAGATTGTCTCAGTGGAGTTTAATAAACTCAGCCGTCTGCTCCTTGCTATCTAAAATATAACGGGACACCGGAGTATATTCTTGAGCATCTCACACTTCTTCAGCTGTGTAAAAACTATAACTTTAATCTCAGCCAAACCGATTTACTCAGGAACAAATAAAATACTGAAAAAGGCCAAACAATAACATTTTTAAGTTATCTAAGTGACTTATATATCATGTTTAACCTGAGTAGCGAAAGACGGCGGTGGGTTTGAAAACGATTAGCCGGGAGTCCGGTGTTCTCACGGCTCTAGTTAGCCTAGCCCCCGGCTAGCTATCGAGCTAGTGGCTAACAGACGTCTCCGAAAACGTCGGAGCGCTTTTGAAAATATGTGGCGTCTTGATAAACTGAGCAGATATTTGAGGTTTACACAGCTACATTCTCGCCTGAAAATATGTTAAACGTTTATTTTGTGACCCAGAAAGAATAATAAGAGTAATATTAAACTAACTAGCTGCCGCCATTGTTGGAAACTGAGCTGGGCTGCGCTATGAATTCTGGGACACAGCTTCTTCTTCTTCTTCTTCGGGGTTTAACGGCAGCTGGCATCCTTGTACATGCAGTGCTGCCATCTTCTGTTTCAGTCCGTTATTACACTCTTAAATCCTACTACTTATTCCTGCGTCTTTTGTGATCTTACAAAGCTTCAAACGACGTGTCGACTATTAAATCAGTCGACGACGATTTTGATAGTCGACGTAATCGTGACTAGTCGACTAATCGTGGCAGCCCTAGCTCTGACAAAGCTAAATATTAGGAAACTAAATATGATGAGGACGGCTGGTGGTGATGACGGCATCACAGCCCTGACGGTGAGTCGCTGGGGGATACCTCACATTTTTATACCCAAATCTGAGCGAGTACACTAGACTTCTATGAGAAGTCAGAAATAAATCAAGAATAACATTCACCCACAGCATGTCTTTGTCCCGTCTTCCTCCTCTAGCTCTCTACTGGTCGCAGCAGATGGCCCCGGCCCTCCCTGAGCCTGGTTCTGCCGGAGGTTTCTTCCTGTTAAAAGGGAGTTTTTCCTTCCCACTGTCAAGTGTTTGCTCACAGGGAATCGTCTGCTTGTTGGAGTTTGCTCTCTATATTTGCTAGTTCGTTACCTTACAGTATAAGAAGCCTCAAGGCAGCAGTTGGCTATAATTTGATGCTATATAAATAAAACTGACTTTATGTTACACTAAACATGGTCACTGGAAGCATGTTTCCTGAGGTTACAGATCAGACACCTTGCTTTAATTAAAGGAGGCGCCCCCTGCTGGTCATCAGAAAGAATGCGAAGCATTTCCAGATGAGCTTTCCTTTTCAAACCCAGAAGCGACGACAGCACTGGGCTAACCTTACAAACAAACCCTCTTCATCATTATAAAGCAGCTGTAGCTGATTCATCTCATGGTCAATTAGAAGTTCATGTAACATAAGAATGAAATTCTACAGTATGAATAAAAGTAATGCGCTAACACGAGTAAGACTTCCTGTCTGAATCACATCAATGAGACAACGCCCATGAACTCAAACTACTTCACAGCATCATCAAATTATGCCTTTTATTATCGTTTTGAGTTACACATTATATGTTAAGAGTTTTGAGCCAAATACAAACTCATATTGAAGTTTTATAATATTTAGCAATTAGCTTCTTAACAGTTAACAAATGCTGATTTCTGTATCTGTTGCCATGGCAGGCCAACCAATAACCATCCGGGCAGTGCGCTCAAAACTACAAACCTGGTGGCTCTAAAGAGGAAATCACATTTCACTGTAATGTAGCCTGGACCAAAGTGGCAGACTACCACATGGTTGACAGAGAGACACAGAAAGAGGTCGTAATGCATTATTAATGGCAACAAGATAACATATGCTGTGTCAAATCAGCCTCAATCCTCTCTCTGCTGGAGGAAACAGAGCCAGAGTAAAGGTCCAAAAATACATCAGACATGAGAAGCTTCCCCTCTTTCCCTTTCAGGGTAGCAAATCAAATATCTTCAGTATGTGAACCATCAGCTGTGTTCATGTGAGCGTACATGAACTGAGAGACACGCAGTGGGAGGAGATGGGAACGATACACCCCGCCTGACATCTAAAGGTCAGCTGAATTCCTTCGTCATTTACTCCGATTCTTTTTTAAAAGAGCCACGCGGTGCAAGTTTCAATCAGGTGACCAAGAAAAAGGAAGTTTCCCTCCTTCCAACCTTTTACGATGGACGTACTGTAGCTGTTAAACTGCATTCCCTTTCCTAAAGCTTCCAACAAACCAGGTGTGTTAGGATCAAACGCTGTCATTACTCTCCCATAAACAGACCCAAATGTGGAGCCCAGATTTCCCAAAACGGTGAAAAGCTCTTTAGTTTTTCTCTCCACAAGTTTCAGATGACGGTATAAATTTAATAAACTTCCACATATTTAACTTAAAATCTCAAAAGTGCCTCAAAGAGAGTTTCTGAAGCAAGTCGTATAAAAAGTTTCAACAGTGTGCAGACTTATTGAGTTCAAGACTTTTCATTCAACCAAGCAAAAAGCTCCAGGATTCATCGTTTCCATGCAAATATCAGAGATAATCATTTCATCACTAAGCAGAACTTTTATAAAAGCTCATTACAAAACAAAGACAGCTTCTTCGTTAGCACTCATGCCATCTCTTTTCAACACCAAAAATATTACTCAAGAGGACAGCAGCTGAAATATGAAATCCAAAGATGATGATGCACACAGAGCCCTTTGTAACTCATCCCAATCAACAAACGTCATATATGAATGAATGAATGAATTTCTCACGTTTCCTTGTGAGGAAACAATTTTATTTATTTATTTTGAGCCTCTTATACTTAGTACATTTAGCATCAGTTTATGGACAAGGGTTCTGTGTATAAGGATTTTTATTTTCTTGTTTTTTTCCCAGTCAAACAAAAGAAAACACAAAAGAACTTGATTTTAATCGTTCAGGGTTGTAAACAGGTCACAGTAGGCTTAAGGGCTTTTATTTTGAAAGGCACAGAGAGGAATAATTAGTGTGGATGTGGGTGATCTATGCTGATGGATTGGAGTCTCATATTATATATAATCCATATTTTAATAGTAACAGTGGGAAAACAGTAACGTAAAACAAAAAAAAGGGGGTTCCTTAGGAGGGTACGACTTACAGCCTTACCACCCTGATCTCCCTGAGCTCAGAGGCAGCAGAGTCAGGCCTGGCAGGCCGTTGGGAGGCTGCTGGGGAACAGCAGGTCCTGTTGGCTGGAGGCTGAGCAGATCATCTAATCTACTGAGCTGAGCTATTCCCGATGCATTCATCAGAGTGTGAATGAGTAGAAAAGTGTTACACGGGTCCAGTCCATTCATGAATCAACCAAACCCTCATCGCTACGGCTTGAACCTTACAGTGAGTCTCTCCTCATTTTATGAATGTATTATAATAGCAGCATATTTAGCAGATAAAGAGCAGGGTCCATCTGCCAGGAGGCACACAGAGAAGAAACAGCGTGATCCTTTATCCAAGTGGCTTCGGATTTGGAAAGCAACACGCAGCAGAGCACACATCTGCATCCTTATAATTATTATATCCTCCTTAACTCAAACAAGTCCAGCTGTGCGATCAGTGCATCAAATAAAAATCTCTCACAGACATTTCAGTCCTCGAGCCGTAATCTGGAAGACCACCCAAGGACTGTTAGGTGGATAAGGCTTAATTGGAGCTGGAGCCTGTTTGATTCAGCACTTCGTTCAACGCCAGCATCAGATTGTGAAAATCGTCGCTCGCAAAACGCAGATAAATTTGGTCTCCTCCTCCTCGTGCACGACTCACAGCTATGCTGTTTCTCTGGAGTTAGAAGTATCACAAGAGGAGATGATTTCATGTTATTCGTGCTGCAAATTTAATGGAGAAGGTGCCGCACGCCATCTTTGTGTCACTTTCTAACGACTTCATTTGTAACTGCAGGCCTCGGCTTACACGCAGCAGCTCAGCGAGTCAGATTTTAAATCCCCAAATATGGAAACGAGTTACAAATGATGCAGGTTTTGTAAGAGAAGTCGCGCCACGAATCTGTGGAGCCAACGTGAGAAACAACCAGGCCGACACTGGACTGCAGATAGAGCTTGAATGACACGCTGCTGATTCACTTCTCCTCAGTGTGAGTGAAGGAAGAAGAAAACAGAAGTCAGCAGTGACATGTTTCATGTTTTATGAAGCTCTCCCAAGCTTTTCTGACATGCAACACAAGTCCATCCCCCACGCAGGCCAGCAAAGATCGCCCTCGGTTCTGCTGCTGAAGCAGAGGAAGTATCTGCCTCATAAGTATTTAGCTGCCAGGCTGCCTGCCAGCATGCTAGCTGCAGTAAACACTTCCAGACAGCAGCCTGGCTATAATTAAGAAACAGTAAAACGCACACCTAGAGAGGGCCAGGGCTACCACTTGAGATCAAAGAGCGCCGGCCCTCAACGACAGGCTTTTAGATCAGGAAGCACTGGTTTGGAGAGCGTTTGATGTTGGCTTCTGTAGTCCTGCGTGTTTTGGATTTAGGCTGCAAACATGAGGAGGAAGAAGAATCAGTGCAGCGAGGAACCAGGAGCTGAGTGGATGATCGGATGCAAACTAAATAAACTCGATTCTTTTTCTCTCAGTTTAACGTCCCACATTCTTACTTTTATTGTGGCGATTTTACAGTTTCCCGTTAATTTTGCTCTCTGGTGTGATGCAACAAGTTACAGTAAATGAGGTCATTGTGTAATAATGACGCCTGTGGAAACAAACAGAGCAAGAATGTCTCAATAAGTCTGAAATGCTTCAGTTGGAACGTGCAACACTTCTGTTGTTTGACTGATTGACCTGAAAACATCATCTCTACAGTATCGTGTAACACAGCTCTTCTTCTGTTGTTGTAACCGAGCTGATGGCTGCAGTTCAAATCTTTCTGTTATTCCAACAGTTTAGATCCTGGTAAAAGAAAATCAAGTAAGAGAAGAAAAATCAACAGATTTGTAACCCAGATGTGGCAACGGGGCATGTTATCTTGAAATGCTGGAAAGCTGGAATATAAGGGGATAACAGGATGCTGGAGATAAAGTTCCTACCCTCATCCGTGCCTACAGACGGAGGATAGAGATTGAAGGGATGAGATTATGGACAGAAGTGGTGAAAATAAGCTTTCTGGGCTCAGCTGTAGAGATGGGACGAAGAGCTGAGTCCTTCAGGAGGAGCTCAGAGCTGAGCTGCTGCTCAACCACACTGAGCATGGCTGGCTGAGGCGGTTTGAACATCTCTGAGCATGGTGAGCTGAGGAGAGTTGGACACTGGAGTGATTATGTTGCATCACCATAGACTGTTCTGGTGATCTCTGCTTAAATCACGGCCCCTGGGACGGGATAAGCAGATACTGGACGGATTAAAATGTATTGTCCGTTAAAGGAAACAATGAATATTCGACCCCCCCCCCCCCAGGCCTTACTCTCCTGCAAGGCTGGACTATAAATGTCTCGGGGGGGAAAAAAAGACTCAGAGACACAGACTCTGCCCAAGTGATGAACTGCTTCCTCCAGCTCCAATCAAAGGAAACGGCCAAATCCTGCAGCTCGGAGGATGAACTTAAAGGTCAGACTGGCATTATGTTTGTCTTTGGCTGCCTGTCGCTGCAGTCGCTTTATTTTTAGAGATTATGTTTAGAACTCCAGAGAGAGTTCAGGAGCTTTTAGAGCATGCATAATTAATTTGGTGAAAATGATAACTACCAGGAAGTTAGCATATGTACTATTTTCTAATCGTAAATTAAACATAGGGACTGGTCGTTTGCAATCACCATATTTACAACCACAAAGCAAAGCTCGGCCTTGTTTTTGACCTCGATAATATTTTAAAATATTTAAAGTCACATATTTGTTGACAATTTACCATCGAGCATCTGACAGTCTGTCCACTTTTCCACCGGCCTCCTGCTCTCTTCCTGTCCATCATTATTCCTCCGTTTGCATTAACAGTTACACACACACACACACACACACACACACACACACACACACACACACACACACACACACACACACACACACACACACACAATGTGAGATTATTTACATAAAAAACCAAAGAATGAGGGCGAAGCAGAAGCTACCAGGTGAGTTAACAACGTTGTCTTGGCTACCTGTCCACCTTCATGATGTGTCACTCGCTGTCTGCCAACTACATCCTTCACCTCTACATCTCTCTCCTTCTCTCCCTTCCTTGCTCCTTGGTGTTGTCAGCCAAAAGGCAAATATAGCAGCCCCGTCCCAAATATATCTATCAAATTCAAACATTGTTCTGGTTTAAATTTGGGTTTCTTCTGGCAACACAGTCAAGCCAGTAATGAACGATCTCACTCAGTGTTTGCCGTCAGAGGATTCAGGCACTGAAAGAAACGAACCCTTTTCACCTGAACGTTTCACTTCAGCATGTATTAATGGACTCAGTCACTAGTTTCAAGTGTTATATAAATGAATAAATACATGAATGTCAGTCAAACAGTAACTTCACTCTAAATGGGAATATAATTTAGCAAATGTAGAAACCAGTTTGTTTGCCTGACCAGCAGCGTCTGCAGTTTTCAATCAGACCTAACATGAACAAAAAACAAGATGACATCAGTCCTCAGCTCAAGGCTTCAGAACAACAGATGTCACAGATGGGAATAGCCATCTTTTATATACAGTCTATTCAATTCAATTCAATTTTATTTATATAGCGCCAAATCACAACAAAAGTTGCCTCAAGGCGCTTCATAGATACAGAGAAAAACCCAACAATCATATGACCCCCTATGAGCAGCACTTTGGCGACAGTGGGAAGGAAAAACTCCCTTTTAACAGGAAGAAACCTCCAGCAGAACCAGGCTCAGGGAGGGGCGGGGCCATCTGCTGTGATTGGTTGGGGTGAGAGAAGGAAGACAGGATAAAAAGTCTAAGTGTTAAAGCCACATTCAGCTCTAAAGAAACCGTCTGAATGAAGCTCCTTTAAAATGCAGACGGACAAAATGTAACTTTATTTAATACTACGCCGACTCATCCTACTACTAAAAAAACAATAATAATAATAAACTTTGTGGGCAGCACGGCGGTTAGCGCTGTTGCCTCACAGCAAGAAGCTCCTGAGTTCAGTTCCACCATCAGGCCGAGTTCTCTCCAGCTTCCTCCCACACTCCAAAGACATGCAGTTAGTGGGGAAGGTTAATTAGAAACTCTTGGTATGAATGGGTGAGTGAACGGTTGTCTGTCTGTGACACACTGGTGAACCCAGCCTCTCACCCTAAGACAGCTGGGATGGGCTCCGCCCCCCCGGCCCAGGAAAGGATGAGCGAATGGATGGAATAAAATTTGTGGATTTAAATGATTAACTTGTATCTTGGCTTTAAGCTATACGGGCTGACGTTACAGAAGCTTAAAGAGGAACAAAGCTCCACTTTAGACACATAAAGAGGGAAACGGGCTTCAGCTGCAGTTTGTTATGTGGGGAGAATTCAGATTTCAGGTCGGCTTTAACATGGAAATGATTCTGCGTCACAGTGACTCACTTCCTGCTGCTGCACTGTGACACCGTGTGAACTCATTACTTCATTATGCTCCACAATACAAAGACGGAAGTGACAGGAACATTTAGTTTGATGTCCAACAACAGAATCATTACTCTGAGCGACATTTATTATTTTACTGAATGCCTGGTGATAACCCTGCATGTTTTTTACTGAACCATGTCACATTTTTTAAAGGCAAACCTACAATCTGAGGGGCAGAAATGAAACTGCATCTCTACCTACTTCCACCAAGGTCCATAATTTGGCAGCAATACATGTAAATAGGTTGGAGTTGGCTGCCTGAATGTTAAAAAACATTTAAAATGTTCCAGTTTTGAGGCTTCATTTCTCCTTCAAAAAAGAACAATAAGGTCTTTGCTCCTAATTACTGTGATCATGTTCGAGTGTGATGTGTTTTTAGTACCTTTCGGGCAGCCGCATGCACCGAGGCACAGATACGCAGCCTTTGGATATAAACAGCACAGTTAGTAATCATCACAGCCGGCTAACAAGCGTCCGCGCTCCTCAGCCTAGCTTGTGTCTTCATCCCACACACCTCCACTGTCATCCACAATTAGCACACAGTGACTTGTCTCTGTGACGCTGTAATTACTCGTGCTGGCTGCTCAGGCTAGCTGCTATACAGGCATAATGTTGCTATGTTCACCATCTTGCTGTGGCAAATGTTTTGGCCAAATATTGAGTCAAGATAAGTCAAAGGATCAACACATTGGGATGTGTACCGGTATCCGGTGCCGTGATGGTGGTTCTGACATAAACGGTAGTAACCAGACCGAAAAGCAGCGCACATTTTTGCTTTTTTTTCCTGAGATGTCACACACTTTGGATTCTAGCCAATCATTTTACGTTTCCGAGGATAGTAGGCGGGTCCAGGTACGTACGTTCTTTTAGAGCAGAGCTACAGATTAAAAATGACCAAGGCGAAGCGGTCAAAGTCTGGCTGTACTTCACAGCAAAAGATGCAAACTCAGCAGCTGCAACAAGTGCTTTAAGCTGATACTGTGATACTGTCAAAGGAGGTAACACCTCGAATCTGATGAAACACCTGGCGATGCATAGCATTTTTTTAAAAGCCGAGAAATGCGGCGTATTTGATAGCTTGCTGCGAGACCTCACACCGAGCACATCTACTGCAGGTGTGGTGCCTGTTATTGACCCGGAGTTAGCAGCATCCCCCAAAAACCCGAAGAGTAGAGTCCTGGCCCCTAGCCCTGCCAGTGTAGCAGAAATGATGATGATGATGATGCAGCAGCAGCCGTTCTTCTCTGCGTGAGTAGCTTCATGTTGTTCGTGTGTAATTTACGTTGAGTAGGCTAACCACGTTATTACATTAATGCATGTAAGGTGAACTAGCAAACACCATCATAGCTACATGCAGCTGTCTTCTTGTTTGATGGCAGATACTCCCTTCACCCTGGACAAAAAGGCTAAAATGACCAAAGAAAAAGTGGAAAACAGTTAAACATGAGAGGTTTTTGGACAAAGTTTGTGTTTTTTCCATTGTTTAAGCTGCTTCCAGCCAAGAGTGATACCATATATGCCCCATAGCTGCAGAAAAGGCTAACATTGTTATCTTTTTACAAAAAACAGCTGAACATGAGAGGTTTTTGGACAAAGTGTGTGTTCTCTATTCTTTAAGCACCGGCACCGTTTCAAAAGTACCGGTTTGGCACCGGTATTGGATAAAACCTAAACGATACCCATCCCTATTTATCAGCATCTGTCATGCAGACAGCGTGAAAATCCTGTTTGAATTTGAGTTTAACGTTTCATGAGATGTTTAAAATGAAACTTAATTAAAGAGAGTTTGTCCCATCATATGTCAGAGATCGGTTGAGCCAGCTAGTGGAGGATTATGAAGCATGAGGATGTGAGAATATGTGATATAAAGCAAATCTAGTTGAACTCTCAGTTCATCGGATTTGCATTTTGACCTTTTTACGTTCTGTTAGGAGCTTTAACTTTGTCATGAATATCTGAAACATTAACTTTCCAACAGAGAGTCAGCCCTACAGCCCTACAAATGTTCACCATTAGCAGCAGAAATTCATTTTTATTTCAGTCTCCCCGACTGAACAGCTCAAAAACTAAAAAGACACTACGAGCGCCGTCCTTCACTCCCCCATCAGGAAGGTGATTTCTGGAGGACATTCTTTGTGTTGCTTTTCAAATCTCTGCAGTGTTTCAACTAGAGCTGAAGGAATCTGGGTTTGGCCTATTCTTTCCTAAAATGCAGAGATGCTCCGCTGGCCAACTCGAAGAGATTTTGGCTCTGGTCGTTGCCCAATGACGGCCCAAGTGTTTTATGAGGGGTGATAGGGAGGATGGGACTGCAGACTTTTAGAAAGGACAAAAGGAACTCGTGCTTTATGTTGGGAAGAGGTTAGGAGGAAAATCCCTTCACGAATGCAATAGGAGACTACTCACCCGTAACAAACCTCGGTACAAAAAGTACAAAAAGCTGTTACGTCCACAACAACAATGTGCTGTAAAAATGCCGAGCAGTGATGTAAAGGAATGCTGCAGACATCTAAAATCCTTTGGTGTCCGTTGGTAAGGTCACGGCACTTTTGAAGTGAAAAGGACTTTCATGGGGTGGGAAAGGAAGGAGTTTTACGGCCGAGGAAACTTACCAACCCATCGCAGTTGTTAATGGCAACCGAGGCCCCGGGGACGTCTGTGATGTCACCGGTAAAGGTGCAGTCGGTCTTGAGCAGCTCGCGGCGCAGTATCCTCTCCGTGCCATTGGTGGATTCAGTCAGGTTGGCGCCCACGCTAGAATCGTTGCCAGCACTGCCGTTTCTGACCTCATCGTGCCACTCCACCATCGCGCCGGGCGCCACCAGCCTGCTGTTCGGCCGCAGACGAAGGTGAAACTCCTTTCCGAAGGCAGTGATGTTGAAGAAAAGCCTCTGTTCAGTTTCGCCGTTTTCAAGCACCTCCCTCTTAACACGCTGCTTGTGAGTGGCGGAGAGCAGGTGTGACAGGTAGTGTCCGTGGGAGTCGGTGCTGAAGGGGGTGACCAGGCCGTATTCTTTCAGCCGGCTCTTCAACTGGTCTGCAAAAAACCACAAGAACCCAGCAAAGTTAGTTTCTCCAAACACAATAAAACAATATCAAATTAGTCTTTTCCTCTAAACACATCAGTCAGCCAAGGCCTGATTATGCTGCTCTAATCATCCTTTTATCACTTTTAGCCAACTAATGTTCCTCTAAGGACGAGCTTTGACATTCATGGCAAACCTTTAAGAACACTTGGACTTGACTTCCTGTCAGCTAACATTTTGACCTTCATTTTTCTGTCTCTGCCAACTCAAAAACAAAATATTGGACTAACTGATTCACCACGTTCACCTTCTTAGTCCAACGAGAGAGAACTAGGACACCACAGCTGAGAGCCAGACTGACTAGACTGAGCTAAAACTCTCTGAGACACATTATTAGGCCAACAGAAATGCTAATAGGACACTTGCATATTTATGTTGCATAGTTTCAAAGGCATCTAAGACCCGGATGGGAGTAAGCGTCAGTGTTGGGGTTATATTTTCTTTCACTTGGACGAGGATCCCTGACGCTGCTTCATGTCACGGGCAGAGCGACAAAATACTCTGAGAAACAACAACAATGGGACAAACTTGCTGTACCGCTGTCGTGTCTACAGTGAAACGATGAGCACACCTGATTCTGTGTTTAATCCTCACTATTCCCACATTTCATATCTCTGGGAAACACAGCTGACCTCACTGATTGTGAAACCTCCAGGATTGGCAGACGTTTTGAAAAACCGCCGTCTGCGTAAATCGTATCACTCCTTGTTCTTTGGTTTCGATGCGTCACACCAATTTCAAATGATCTTTTTCCATACGAAAACAAAGACATTCACCGTGGATTATGAACTACAGGCGCTGCTGAGCTCACGTCTAAACTCTGCTACTGTACCACTGCCTAAGTAGCAGCTGTATCACAGCAGTAGGACTCTGTGTGGCATCCCACGATGCATATTCTGCTGTCCTGCTGCCACATGGATCAACACTAGGGCTGCCACGATTAGTCGACTAGTCACGATTACGTCGACTATTAAAATCGTCGACGACTGATTTAATAGTCGACGCGTCGTTTGAAGCTTTGTAAGATCACAAAAGACGCAGGAATAAGTAGTAGGATTTAAGAGTGTAATAACGGACTGAAACAGAAGATGGCAGCACTGCATGTACAAGGATGCCAGCTGCCGTTAAACCCCGAAGAAGAAGAAGCTGTGTCCCACAATTCATAGCGCAGCCCTGCTCAGTTGTCAACAATGGCGGCAGCTAGTTAGTTTTAATATTACTCTTATTACTCTTTCTGGGTCACAAAATAAACGTTTAACATATTTTCAGGCGAGAATGTAGCTGTGTAAACCTCAAATATCTGCTCAGTTTATCAAGACACCACATATTTTCAAAAGCGCTCCGACGTTTTCGGAGACGTCTGTTACCCACTAGCTCGATAGCTAGCTGGGGGCTAGGCTAACTAGAGCCGTGAGAGCACCGGACTCCCGCAAATCGTTTTCAAACCCACCGCCGTCTTTCACTACTCAGGTTAAACATGATATATAAGTCACTTAGATAACTTAAAAATTATATTGTTTGCCTTTTTTTAGTATTTTATTTGTTCCTGAGTAAATCGGTTTGGCTGAGATTAACTGTATTACTGCCTAAGTAGCAGCTGTATCACAGCAGTAGGACTCTGTGTGGCATCCCACGATGGATCAACACCAGAATATGTTATGTGGGACCTTGCATATGACACTGCACTGAAATATAGATGAGCCACGTTTAAAGACGACCTTGAGCAGCATAGGTGTCGGTTGCTACTGGGCTTACTGTGAATTTCACGACGACTGGTGTTGCTTTGTAGTCATTATGATTCTGATTCTGTCAGAAAACACTTATTTTCTCACCGTTGTTGCTCTTCTGCTGAGCTGTGCCGGCCTTTAACACAAAAAAATGTAACACCAGCACAAGCCAGTTTCATCTGTGCCATCGTTTTAACATATTGCTTTGTTTCACCCACTTCCTTGTTCATTGGCTCATTTGTGGTCAACCCAAATGTACCAGAAAATCTGTGGGCTTTCTCAAACACTTTCAGATTTAGGAAAATTCCATCCAAGCTTGGTTTGCTTTTCCAAGAATCTTTGGTTGGAAAAAATCTAACAAGAATATTGAAAGCATGTAATTATCTTGCTGCTTTTGGCCAGGAAACATCAAACAGGTGTCAATGGGGAAGCTAAAATTACATATCTGAGGACGTGACTTCACACAATCACGGTGAGCATGTGGATGTGCATGTGATGGCAAGAAAAGACTATTTTAGAAGCATTCAAAGCAAAGACTGCAGGTTTCATGACGCCAAAGCATGATAATGGTACCGATGGAGCACATGAAAGCATGGAGCCTAAGAGATGAGGCAAAAAAAAGCGTGAAAACTGGGGGTTTGAACTTAAAACAAACAAACATCTAAATCCCTTTTTCCCTCCCTGTTACATCATCCTAACATTATTATATCTGCAAAGCAAGGATGGCGCACAGTTAGCTGCCCGATACTGAAATATTTGGAAAAAATTACATCAGTTGTACCGAGTACTACATATTTTTCCACAGAGTGCATTTAAGCAATGAAAAGACACAGTGCATCAGAAAGAAGCCAGAAATGTGTTCAGCTTGTTAGTGTGAGTCTAAAGAGCAGGCTTTCACTGCTTAATCCTCATGAGGAAGACGTCTAATATAAAGAGTCATTTGTCCGGCTTACAGGACTATTTTTTTAAAGCCACACAGATTTTGATTTTAAGCACTGATTGGATATAAATCAACGTCTCTATCGATTAAACTTGTCCTGATATTTTCAGGTAACCACGCCCGTATTGATGTTTATGTAGTGCGTCGTTCCTGCTCTGGATTCAGATCGTTCGCCTGAGACTACAAATTGCCCGCTGATATCACTGTTAAGGTCTGCTACTACAGAGTCACACCTCGCAGCTGCCGGATCGCGGGAAACGTCTTAAACTGGAAATACACAAAAAGGCTTTTAGCACAAATATGACTGCGGTTAGCGAGCTCCACAAAATGTAAACGCAAACAGAAAAAAAGAACAACTTTACTGCGGTTTGATGATGTGTCAAAAACAACCAGGTCCATATGTAGCACAAAGTCCGATTTCAACTGCAGCTATTTTTAATTGAGGCATTAAACGGCAAATGTCTCTGGCTGTGAGTGTTTGATGGTGTATAATACTGTAGATCTCTACACAAGCTGACTGGTTTTCTTTAACAGTTGAAATAAAATTTAAATTAAAAGCAAAATAAAACACATTTCTCGTGTAAAAACTTGAGAAAAAACTTTTGGCTTTTTGGAGGATTGTGCTGGATCCAGACATTTACCAGCTAAAATAATCTTCTGCTGCGCAGGTATTCGGTTTTTAATTAAACACTCTTTTTGTTTCCTTTAATGTGGAAAAAGAGCATCGCTCTCACAGCAGCGATCAGACTTCGGTTCACCTTTCGCTAACTTAGCATCCTCATTAGGTTGACAGAGTTTATTTATGCCTGCTTACACAGGCAGAGGCTGCATGGCAGAAATAAAAACATCCTGTTGCATGTATTGTTCTCACTAAGTGATCATTTTACACATAATTACAGCTGTAATCACAGCACAGCTGTTGTCTGTGTGATGTGTTGGAGTATCCCAGTATTCACATTATTATCTGACAGAGCTCCATTTGCAGTGGAGAGTGTGAAAGCTGAGATGTTCTGCTTAAAGGGAACATTTACTTTAAGTTTGTCGGACCAGGGTACAGATTCACTCTGGAACGATGAGGTAAGTGAACAGAGCTGCACATGTTAGACTAGGGCTGCCACAAACAATTATTTTGATAGTCGACTAGTCAGATCATCATCCATTGGACGTAAAACGTACAGCTTATTGCACCAGCAGCATCTGCTCTTATACAACTATCATTAGCTTACAGCTTTAAGTGTTTAAGGTATGTGCTAACTAAAAATAAAGACAAGATGATAGTTTATTAAATTTTAATGAAATTTGCAGATTGTTTCGGTGAAGTTTAATAAACTCCTTGCTATCTAAAATATAACAGGACACCGGAGTAAATTCTGGAGCATCTCACACTTCTGATAATCAGCTGTCTACTTGACGTTTATTCAGCTGTGTAAAAACTATAACTTTAATCTCAGCCAAACCGATTTACTCAGGAACAAATAAAATACTAAAAAAAAGCCAAACAATAACACTTTTAAGTTATCTAAGTGACTTATGTATGTTTAACCTGAGTAGTGAAAGACAGCGGTGGGTTTGAAAACGATTTGCCGGAGTCCGGTGTTCTCACGGCTCTAGTTAGCCTAGCCCCCGGCTAGCTATCGAGCTAGTGGCTAACAGACGTCTCCGAAAACGTCGGAGCGCTTTTGAAAATATGTGGTGTCTTGATAAACTGAGCAGATATTTGAGGTTTACACAGCTACATTCTCGCCTGAAAATATGTTAAACGTTTATTTTGTGACCCAGAAAGAATAATAAGAGTAATATTAAAACTAACTAGCTGCCGCCATTGTTGGAAACTGAGCTGGGCTGCGCTATGAATTCTGGGACACAGTTTCTTCTTCTTCGGGGTTTAACGGCAGCTGGCATCCTTGTACATGCAGTGCTGCCATCTTCTGTTTCAGTCCGTTATTACACTCTTAAATCCTACTACTTATTCCTGCGTCTTTTGTGATCTTACAAAGCTTCAAACGACGCGTCGACTATTAAATCAGTCGTCGACAATTTTGATAGTCAATGTAATCGTGACTAGTTGACTAATCTTGGCAGCCCTATGTGAGACCCAAACAACTTGTACTAAATAAAAACAAAGTAAGACAAACATACTTTACAAGAAGCACGATTAGAATCACAGACTTCATACATAAAAGAGAGAAGTTTAAAGAAAAGAAACAGAAACATATACAGGTGTTTTACAAGGTCGTCTAACAGGAAGTCTGTAGCTTTACTTACAAAAAGCACGAGTCCGAACAATACAAGTAAAAGATGAAGTACACTGAATGAATACAACCACACAGCACTCACAATAAGGGTTACCCACCAAAGACCTTCAAACACAAACCCCTCAGTGTCACAAAAGAGTCAGTTAAAATCCGTTTTCTGATTTATTTTCTGTCCTGTGTCCGTTTAACTTATATTCTCTCTGTCAGAGTGAAAAGTTCAGGCGACGATAGTACAGGAGCACAATGAATGCAAAAGAGCATCTATGAGGGGCCGGACCAGCTGTAACTGCAATAAAATACTGGAATACACTCCTGATCAAAAATATTATACCTCAGTGACACTTTGACACATCAGCCAAAGCAATCGCTCCTCAAATTCAGCAGTTAATCCTAATTAAGCTCCAGAATTCTGGTTTTCTGGGTATAGTTATGTTGACTTTATCTTTGATTTCTCTCTTTTTTGTCTCTTCTAGTCTTGTTTGCTATTTGGAGTTGAATATTGAATTTCGGACCACAAGAAAATGTGCGTAACAAAAGCAAAGAGCGACGTTTGTGGCTTGGCGGTTAAGGGCTACTGTGCAGACACTGAGCGATCTTTCAAGCTGACTTCCCAGTTAATCAGAGAAGATGGTCCCTCTGCTCCCAGTTATTCCATTTGCATTGCTGCTGAATGTTTCTAAATGGTGCCTTTTCACAGGTTTGCTCTTGATGTGTGAGAACATCAAATCCAAATCAAATCATCTTATCCAACCACCACAAATATACATGTCACACAAACTTCTGCTGCAAAACATGTACAAAGAAATCCAAAGCACATGGGCAGCAGTTTGGTAAAGTTGAGCTGAGACATGCATTTGATCGACTGACTCTTCCAACACAGGCTGATGAATCAAAACCTTAGTGGGAACCATCAGGAAAAAACTGCCTTCAAATTCTCTACACAGAACGATACAAGCGGTGCTTCAAGGTAACGACGAGTGACCAATCAAAAGAGAAAAATCGTAGCTCCAGCTACATGAATAGCTCTCTAACACAACATCACAGAGTTTGTTTCATAAAGGTGACATTCCTCCATCTGTCAGTGTCGACACTTTACTACTGTAAAACACTTCGTACTACTTTTCCTTTAATTTGTCAGCGATATACGAGGTATTGTACACCTCAGAGACTTTGGCTGATGTATTACCTCACTTTGAACTTTCTGTGTTCAGTTTCACAATCAATTGCCACTTCAAAGATAAAGGCACTGTGCTAGAAATAAGCAGCTTTTGTCCTAAACTATGAAACAGCAAAAAAAGATCCGGGTGCTTCAACAGCACCTCGAATATCACAGTTTACGTGAACTGGAAAAGAACCAGTCTGTTCAAAGAGCAGTCCGACCACATTTGAAAGCAAAGTAAGGAAACAAGGTTACCACAACAAGGATGGATGGAGTCAAGTGTTTCTGAACACATGTTTAGATCCATCTTTAACCCTTTACCTCTTGAAAGCCTGCTAGCAGTAATCCTCGAGGCTCTGGGAGGTTTCTGTCATATTTCAGCCTGAGGCCGGTCTCTGCCTGCGCAGCCTTAAAAAAACCCCAGAAACTATTCTAATGGTCATCAAACCACATCTTTATTATATTCTGAATTTTAAAACTCATAAGAGTAAATGGCCTGTATTTGTATAGCGCTTTTCTAGTCCCTAAGGACCCCAAAGCGCTTTACACAACCAGTCATCCACACATTCACACACTGATGGCAGCTACATTGCAGCCACAGCCACCCTGGGGCGCACTGACAGAAGCAAGGCTGCCGGACACTGGTGCCACCGGGCCCTCTGACCACCACCAGTAGGCAACGGGTGAAGTGTCTTGCCCAAGGACACAACGACCGAGACTGTCCAAGCCGGGGCTCGAACCGGCAACCTTCCAATTACAAGACGAACTCCCAACTCTTGAGCCACGATCGCCACAAGCTGAGAACACGGGAGGTCGTCAAATGTCGCCTTTATGGCGGACAGAGTTAAAAGCATTATAGGCTGAAGAAATGAGCTGCTCAAAGAATTGTTGGACAATCCAATCAAAGCTTATAAAGCTGTGGACTGGGCAGCACTGCCTTCATTCTCTACACAGAATGAAACAGTGGTGCTTCAAGGTAACGGTGAGCGACCAATCAAAAGAGAGAAATGGTGAATAAATGAGAGAAAAGTAAAAATGTACCGAGGCCTCACTAAATGGTATAAATGAGTGTGGCTCGTGTGCTGTGGCCTGTCCCAGCTACATCTACCAAAGACTGTGGAAAAAGTTAAAACGCTCTAGCACCATCACTACATCACAGGGTGTTTCATAGAGGCGCCATTCCTCCCCCAGCAGTGTCGACACCTTACTAAAACACTTTGGACGGATTTTTCAGTTGCCACCTGCTGATTGGCTCTGTGGTTAAAAACACGCCTTAGCATCAGCTGAGCCCTGACACAACCAGCTGCCAGACAAGAGCAGAGAAATAAGGAAATAACAAATAAAAACAAAAAATGATTCACCTTAGAGTCATCAAATACACATTTGTGCAAATTTTCTGGATCCTTTTACTTTCTTTAGAGTCACCAAACAGCAAACAGCATAAAATTGCTATAATTTGTTGTACTGTCTGATGGATGGAGCCTGTTCACAGGGAAATGCAGTGAGATGAGACACACACACAATCAGCATCCCTGAATTTGTCAAACAGGCTCTTTCTCCATCCTTTTTGCTGACTGAAATGTTACCAGAAAATACATGAAGAATGTGACAACATGTCATCAGAGCACTGATGAACTATCATCGAAGAAGAAGGAGGTAACAAGACTTTACCAAAGCACAGCTCTGATTTAGCTTTAAGGCCGTCAAAGCAGCTT
>NC_140450.1:2064518-2236184 GCF_963576455.1 Neolamprologus multifasciatus | reverse complement strand
TGCTTTAAGCTGATACTGTGATGCTGTCAAAGGAGGTAACACCTGAAATCTGATGAAACACCTGGCGACGCATAGCGTTTTTTTTTAAAAGCCGAGAAATGCGGCTTATTTGATAGCTTGCTGCGAGACCTCACACCGAGCACATCTACTGCGGGTGTGGTGCCTGTTATCGGACCCGGAGTTAGCAACATCCCCCAAAAACCGAAGAGTAGAGTCCTGGCCCCTAGCCCTGCCAGTGTAGCAGAAATGATGAGGATGATGATGCAGCAGCAGCCGTTCTTCTCTGCATCAGTAGCTTAATGTTGTTCGTGTGTAATTTACGTTGAGTAGGCTAACCACGTTATTACATTAATGCATGTAAGGTGAACTAGCAAACACCATCATAGCTACATGCAGCTGTCTTCTTGTTTGATGGCAGATACTCCCTTCACCCTGGACAAAAAGGCTAAAATGACCAAAGAAAAAGTGGAAAACAGTTAAACATGAGAGGTTTTTGGACAAAGTTTGTGTTGTTTCCATTGATTAAGCTGCTTCCAGCCAAGAGTGATACCATATATGCCCCATAGCTGCAGAAAAGGCTAACATTGTTATCTTTTACAAAAAAACAGCTGAACATGAGAGGTTTTTGGACAAAGTGTGTGTTCTCTATTCTTTAAGCACCGGCACCGTTTCAAAAGTACCGGTTTGGCACCGGTATTGGATAAAACCTAAACGATACCCATCCCTATTTTATCAGCATCTGTCATGCAGACAGCGTGAAAAATCCTGTTTGAATTTGAGTTTAACGTTTCATGAGATGTTTAAAATGAAACTTAATTAAAGAGAGTTTTGTCCCATCATATGTCAGAGATCAGTTGAGCCAGCTAGTGGAGGATTATGAAGCATGAGGATGTGAGAATATGTGATATAAAGCAAATCTAGTTGAACTCTCAGTTCATCGGATTTGCATTTTGACCTTTTTACGTTCTGTTAGGAGCTTTAACTTTGTCATGAATATCTGAAACATTAACTTTCCAACAGAGAGTCAGCCCTACAGCCCTACAAATGTTCACCATTAGCAGCAGAAATTCATTTTTATTTCAGTCTCCCCGACTGAACAGCTCAAAAACTAAAAAGACACTACGAGCGCCGTCCATCACTCCCCCATCAGGAAGGTGATTTCTGGAGGACATTCTTTGTGTTGCTTTTCAAATCTCTGCAGTGTTTCAACTACAGCTGAAGGAATCTGGGTTTGGCCTATTCTTTCCTTAAATGCAGAGATGCTCCGCTGGCCAACTCTAAGAGATTTTGGCTCTGGTCGTTGCCCAATGACGGCCCAAGTGTTTTATGAGGGGTGATAGGGAGGATGGGACTGCAGACTTTTAGAAAGGACAAAAGGAACTCGTGCTTTATGTTGGGAAGAGGTTAGGAGGAAAATCCCTTCACGAATGCAATAGGAGACTACTCACCCGTAACAAACCTCGGTACAAAAAGTACAAAAAGCTGTTACGTCCACAACAAACAATGTGCTGTAAAAATGCCGAGCAGTGATGTAAAGGAATGCTGCAGACATCTAAAATCCTTTGGTGTCCGTTGGTAAGGTCACGGCACTTTTGACATGAAAGGACTTTCATGGGGTGGGAAAGGAAGGAGTTTTACGGCCGAGGAAACTTACCAACCCATCGCAGTTGTTAATGGCAACCGAGGCCCCGGGGACGTCTGTGATGTCACCGGTAAAGGTGCAGTCGGTCTTGAGCAGCTCACGGCGCAGTATCCTCTCCGTGCCATTGGTGGATTCAGTCTGGTTGGCGCCCACGCTAGAATCGTTGCCAGCACTGCCGTTTCTGAATCCCGGGAGCTCATCGTGCCACTCCACCATCGCGCCGGGCGCCACCAGCCTGCTGTTCGGCCGCAGACGAAGGTGAAACTCCTTTCCGAAGGCAGTGATGTTGAAGAAAAGCCTCTGTTCAGTTTCGCCGTTTTCAAGCACCTCCCTCTTAACACGCTGCTTGTGAGTGGCGGAGAGCAGGTGTGACAGGTAGTGTCCGTGGGAGTCGGTGCTGAAGGGGGTGACCAGGCCGTATTCTTTCAGCCGGCTCTTCAACTGGTCTGCAAGAAACCACAAGAACCCAGCAAAGTTAGTTTCTCCAAACACAATAAAACAATATCAAATTAGTCTTTTCCTCTAAACACATCAGTCAGCCAAGGCCTGATTATGCTGCTCTAATCATCCTTTTATCACTTTTAGCCAACTAATGTTCCTCTGAGGACGAGCTTTGACATTAATGGCAAACCTTTAAGAACACTTGGACTTGACTTCCTGTCAGCTAACATTTTGACCTTCATTTTTCTGTCTCTGCCAACTCAAAAACAAAATATTGGACTAACTGATTCACCACGTTCACCTTCTTAGTCCAACGAGAGAGAACTAGGACACCACAGCTGAGAGCCAGACTGACTAGACTGAGCTAAAACTCTCTGAGACACATTATTAGGCCAACAGAAATGCTAATAGGACACTTGCATATTTATGTTGCATAGTTTCAAAGGCATCTAAGACCCGGATGGGAGTAAGCGTCAGTGTTGGGGTTATATTTTCTTTCACTTGGACGAGGATCCCTGACGCTGCTTCATGTCACGGGCAGAGCGACAAAATACTCTGAGAAACAACAACAATGGGACAAACTTGCTGTACCGCTGTCGTGTCTACAGTGAAACGATGAGCACACCTGATTCTGTGTTTAATCCTCACTATTCCCACATTTCATATCTCTGGGAAACACAGCTGACCTCACTGATTGTGAAACCTCCAGGATTGGCAGACGTTTTGAAAAACCGCCATCTGCGTAAATCGTATCACTCCTTGTTCTTTGGTTTCGATGCGTCACACCAATTTCAAATGATCATTTTCCAGACGAAAACAAAGACATTCACCGTGGATTATGAACTACAGGCGCTGCTGAGCTCACGTCTAAACTCTGCTACTGTACCACTGCCTAAGTAGCAGCTGTATCACAGCAGTAGGACTCTGTGTGGCATCCCACGACGCATATTCTGCTGTCCTGCTGCCACATGGATCAACACTAGGGCTGCCACGATTAGTCGACTAGTCACGATTACGTCGACTATTAAAATCGTCGACGACTGATTTAATAGTCGACACGTCGTTTGAAGCTTTGTAAGATCACAAAAGACGTAGGAATAAGTAGTAGGAGTTAAGAGTGTAATAACGGACTGAAACAGAAGATGGCAGCACTGCATGTACAAGGATGCCAGCTGCCGTTAAACCCCGAAGAAGAAGAAGCTGTGTCCCACAATTCATAGCGCAGCCCAGCTCAGTTGTCAACAATGGCGGCAGCTAGTTAGTTTTAATATTACTCTTATTATTCTTTCTGGGTCACAAAATAAACGTTTAACATATTTTCAGGCGAGAATGTAGCTGTGTAAACCTCAAATATCTGCTCAGTTTATCAAGACACCACATATTTTCAAAAGCGCTCCGACGTTTTCGGAGACGTCTGTTAGCCACTAGCTCGATAGCTAGCCGGGGGCTAGGCTAACTAGAGCCGTGAGAGCACCGGACTCCCGCAAATCGTTTTCAAACCCACCGCCGTCTTTCACTACTCAGGTTAAACATGATATATAAGTCACTTAGATAACTTAAAAATTATATTGTTTGCCTTTTTTTAGTATTTTATTTGTTCCTGAGTAAATCGGTTTGGCTGAGATTAACTGTATTACTGCCTAAGTAGCAGCTGTATCACAGCAGTAGGACTCTGTGTGGCATCCCACGATGGATCAACACCAGAATATGTTATGTGGGACCTTGCATATGACACTGCACTGAAATATAGATGAGCCACGTTTAAAGACGACCTTGAGCAGCATAGGTGTCGGTTGCTACTGGGCTTACTGTGAATTTCACGACGACCGGTGTTGCTTTGTAGTCATTATGATTCTGATTCTGTCAGAAAACACTTATTTTCTCACCGTTGTTGCTCTTCTGCTGAGCTGTACCGGCCTTTAACACAAAAAAATGTAACACCAGCACAAGCCAGTTTCATCTGTGCCATTGTTTTAACATATTGCTTTGTTTCACCCACTTCCTTGTTCATTGGCTCATTTGTGGTCAACCCAAATGTACCAGAAAATCTGTGGGCTTTCTCAAACACTTTCAGATTTAGGAAAATTCCATCCAAGCTTGGTTTGCTTTTCCAAGAATCTTTGGTTGGAAAAAATCTAACAAGAATATTGAAAGCATGTAATTATCTTGCTGCTTTTGACCAGGAAACATCAAACAGGTGTCAATGGGGAAGCTAAAATTACATATCTGAGGACGTGACTTCACACAATCACGGTGAGCATGTGGATGTGCATGTGATGGCAAGAAAAGACTATTTTAGAAGCATTCAAAGCAAAGACTGCAGGTTTCATGACGCCAAAGCATGATAATGGTACCGATGGAGCACATGAAAGCATGGAGCCTAAGAGATGAGGCAAAAAAAAAAGCGTGAAAACTGGGGGTTTGAACTTAAAACAAACAAACAAACATCTAAATCCCTTTTTCCCTCCCTGTTACATCATCCTAACATTATTATATCTGCAAAGCAAGGATGGCGCACAGTTAGCTGCCCGATACTGAAATATTTGGAAAAAATTACATCAGTTGTACCGAGTACTACATATTTTTCCACAGAGTGCATTTAAGCAATGAAAAGACACAGTGCATCAGAAAGAAGCCAGAAATGTGTTCAGCTTGTTAGTGTGAGTCTAAAGAGCAGGCTTTCACTGCTTAATCCTCATGAGGAAGACGTCTAATATAAAGAGTCATTTGTCCGGCTTACAGGACTATTTTTTTAAAGCCACACAGATTTTGATTTTAAGCACTGATTGGATATAAATCAACGTCTCTATCGATTAAACTTGTCCTGATATTTTCAGGTAACCACGCCCGTATTGATGTTTATGTAGTGCGTCGTTCCTGCTCTGGATTCAGATCGTTCGCCTGAGACTACAAATTGCCCGCTGATATCACTGTTAAGGTCTGCTACTACAGAGTCACACCTCGCAGCTGCCGGATCGCGGGAAATTCTTAAACTGGAAATACACAAAAAGGCTTTTAGCACAAATACGACTGCGGTTAGCGAGCTCCACAAAATGTAAACGCAAACAGAAAAAAAGAACAACTTTACTGCGGTTTGATGATGTGTCAAAAACAACCAGGTCCATATGTAGCACAAAGTCCGATTTCAACTGCAGCTATTTTTAATTGAGGCATTAAACGGCAAATGTCTCTGGCTGTGAGTGTTTGATGGTGTATAATACTGTAGATCTCTACACAAGCTGACTGGTTTTCTTTAACAGTTGAAATACAATTTAAATTAAAAGCAAAATAAAACACATTTCTCGTGTAAAAACTTGAGAAAAAACTTTTGGCTTTTTGGAGGATTGTGCTGGATCCAGACATTTACCAGCTAAAATAATCTTCTGCTGCGCAGGTATTCGGTTTTTAATTAAACACTCTTTTTGTTTCCTTTAATGTGGAAAAAGAGCATCGCTCTCACAGCAGCGATCAGACTTCGGTTCACCTTTCGCTAACTTAGCATCCTCATTAGGTTGACAGAGTTTATTTATGCCTGCTTACACAGGCAGAGGCTGCATGACAGAAATAAAAACATCCTGTTGCATGTATTGTTCTCACTAAGTGATCATTTTACACATAATTACAGCTGTAATCACAGCACAGCTGTTGTCTGTGTGATGTGTTGGAGTATCCCAGTATTCCCATTATTATCTGACAGAGCTCCATTTACAGTGGAGAGTGTGAAAGCTGAGATGTTCTGCTTAAAGGGAACATTTACTTTAAGTTTGTCGGACCAGGGTACAGATTCACTCTGGAACGATGAGGTAAGTGAACAGAGCTGCACATGTTAGACTAGAGCTGCCACAAACAATTATTTTGATAGTCGACTAGTCAGATCATCATCCATTGGACGTAAAACGTACAGCTTATTGCACCAGCAGCATCTGCTCTTAAATAACTATCATTAGCTTACAGCTTTAAGTGTTTAAGGTATGTGCTAACTGAAAATAAAGACAAGATGATAGTTTATTAAATTTTAATGAAATTTGCAGATTGTTTCGGTGAAGTTTAATAAACTCCTTGCTATCTAAAATATAACAGGACACCGGAGTAAATTCTGGAGCATCTCATACTTCTGATAATCAGCTGTCTGCTTGATGTTTATTCAGCTGTGTAAAAACTATAACTTTAATCTCAGCCAAACCGATTTACTCAGGAACAAATAAAATACTAAAAAAAGCCAAACAATAACATTTTTAAGTTATCTAAGTGACTTATGTATGTTTAACCTGAGTAGCGAAAGACAGCGGTGGGTTTGAAAACGATTAGCCGGGAGTCCAGTGTTCTCACGGCTCTAGTTAGCCTAGCCCCCGGCTAGCTATCGAGCTAGTGGCTAACAGACGTCTCCGAAAACGTCGGAGCGCTTTTGAAAATATGTGGTGTCTTGATAAACTGAGCAGATATTTGAGGTTTACACAGCTACATTCTCGCCTGAAAATATGTTAAACGTTTATTTTGTGACCCAGAAAGAATAATAAGAGTAATATTAAAACTAACTAGCTGCCGCCATTGTTGGAAACTGAGCTGGGCTGCGCTATGAATTCTTGGACACTAGTGATGGGTCGTTCGCGAACGAAATGGCTCTTAGAGCCGGCTCTTTGAAGTGAACGATGCGAGCCGGCTCCTTATTGGGAGCCGTGAGGTTTTTTTTTTTTCTTTCTCTCACCCTCTCTCTCGCCCTTTTTTCCGCTAAACTCCGCACGCGCGGCCTGTACTTTACGCTGGGCAGAGGGGGGAGGGGCGTTAGTTACACTCGCAGTAGCACAGGAACAGAGCCAGAGAGAAAGAGAGCGAGGGACAACAACATCACATTAGAAAGGTATAGTAATCATCCACTATTTTCAGTTGCAGATGATAAAGGATTCAGAAATCATGCAGGCCCATATGACAGAGAATGTGCATCTTCTTTTTGTTTTAATATTTTAATTTATATTTAATTGTGTTGTGGTTTGCAGTGTTTTGTGTTGTTTCACGTTAAATTTGTTTAAAAGGAAAAAGCTGAAAATTTAAAAATTTAAAATGTAAATAGTTGTTTTTTGTATTATATGATTTATTTATTACATTTTATGTGGAGTGAATAAATAAAGTGTATTTATGGTGGCCCTTAGAGTCAAAGCATGTACAATCTCCAAAACACGTAAAAACTCCAAAACACGTAAAAACTCCAAAACACGTACAAACTCCAAAACACGTAAAAACTCAGAAGCACGTACAAACTCAGAATCACGTACAAAAGTGCTCCAGGATGCTAGGGCGCAGTGTTGAGCTTTTGTTTCCTAGTGGCTACACAAGCCAGGAAGTATCAACAACCGGATTTGGTGTGTGGTAGTAACAGGTAAATGAACTTTTTTTTTTTTTTAATTATTTGAATAAATATGAGTGCTTGTGTATAAATACACAAACAATACACACATGCTTTCAATTGTGTAATTTAAGTGATCTGGGTAGCTCTGTTTTGGAAGTTCAGTAAACACTAGAAATGTGTTTTGGAGTTTGTACGTGCTTTTTGGAGTTTGTATATGCTTTAGAGTTTGTACGTGCTTTGTCTCTAGGGGCCATATATAAACGTATATAAATAAAACCACTTTTTTTAACATTAGTAATTCCTTTTCTGCATAATTTTATATTATTGTTAATGATTAAATAATTAAAGCAACAAAACAACCTGAAGAGCCGGTTCGGAGCCGAAAGAGCCGGCTCTTTTTAGTGAGCCGAGCCGAAAGAGCCGGCTCTCTAAAAAGAGCCGGAAATCCCATCACTATTGGACACAGCTTCTTCTTCTTCTTCTTCGGGGTTTAACGGCAACTGGCATCCTTGTACATGCAGTGCTGCCATCTTCTGTTTCAGTCCGTTATTACACTCTTAAATCCTACTACTTATTCCTGCGTCTTTTGTGATCTTACAAAGCTTCAAACGACGCGTCGACTATTAAATCAGTCGTCGACAATTTTGATAGTCGACGTAATTGTGACTAGTTGACTAATCTTGGCAGCCCTATGTGAGACCCAAACAACTTGTACTAAATAAAAACAAAGTAAGACAAACATACTTTACCAGAAGTACGATTAGAATCACAGACTTCATACATAAAAGAGAGAAGTTTAAAGAAAAGAAACAGAAACATATACAGGTGTTTTACAAGGTCGTCTAACAGGAAGTCTGTAGCTTTACTTACAAAAAGCACGAGTCCGAACAATACAAGTAAAAGATGAAGTACACTGAATGAATACAACCACACAGCACGCACAATAAGGGTTACCCACCAAAGACCTGCAAACACAAACCCCTCAGTGTCACAAAACAGTCAGTTAAAATCCGTTTTCTGATTTATTTTCTGTCCTGTGTCCGTTTAACTTACATTCTCTCTGTCAGAGTGAAAAGTTCAGGCGACGATAGTACAGGAGCACAATGAATGCAAAAGAGCATCTATGAGGGGCCGGACCAGCTGTAACTGCAATAAAATACTGGAATACACTCCTGATCAAAAATATTATACCTCAGTGACACTTTGACACATCAGCCAAAGCAATCGCTCCTCAAATTCAGCAGTTAATCCTAATTAAGCTCCAGAATTCTGGTTTTCTGGGTATAGTTATGTTGACTTTATCTTTGATTTCTCTCTTTTTTGTCTCTTCTAGTCTTGTTTGCTATTTGGAGTTGAATGTGGAATTTCGGACCACAAGAAAACGTGCGTAACAAAAGCAAAGAGCGACGTTTGTGGCTTGGCGGTTAAGGGCTACTGTGCAGACACTGAGCGATCTTTCAAGCTGACTTCCCAGTTAATCAGAGAAGATGGTCCCTCTGCTCCCAGTTATTCCATTTGCATTGCTGCTGAATGTTTCTAAATGGTGCCTTTTCACAGGTTTGCTCTTGATGTGTGAGAACATCAAATCCAAATCAAATCATCTTATCCAACCACCACAAATATACATGTCACACAAACTTCTGCTGCAAAACATGTACAAAGAAATCCAAAGCACATGGGCAGCAGTTTGGTAAAGTTGAGCTGAGACATGCATTTGATCGACTGACTCTTCCAACACAGGCTGATGAATCAAAACCTTAGTGGGAACCATCAGGAAAAAACTGCCTTCAAATTCTCTACACAGAACGATACAAGCGGTGCTTCAAGGTAACGACGAGTGACCAATCAAAAGAGAAAAATCGTAGCTCCAGCTACATGAATAGCTCTCTAACACAACATCACAGAGTTTGTTTCATAAAGGTGACATTCCTCCATCTGTCAGTGTCGACACTTTACTACTGTAAAACACTTCGTACTACTTTTCCTTTAATTTGTCAGCGATATACGAGGTATTGTACACCTCAGAGACTTTGGCTGATGTATTACCTCACTTTGAACTTTCTGTGTTCAGTTTCACAATCAATTGCCACTTCAAAGATAAAGGCACTGTGCTAGAAATAAGCAGCTTTTGTCCTAAACTATGAAACAGCAAAGAAAGATCCGGGTGCTTCAACAGCACCTCGAATATCACAGTTTACGTGAACTGGAAAAGAACCAGTCTGTTCAAAGAGCAGTCCGACCACATTTGAAAGCAAAGCAAGGAAACAAGGTTACCACAACAAGGATGGATGGAGTCAAGTGTTTCTGAACACATGTTTAGATCCATCTTTAACCCTTTACCTCTTGAAAGCCTGCTAGCAGTAATCCTCGAGGCTCTGGGAGGTTTCTGTCATATTTCAGCCTGAGGCCGGTCTCTGCCTGCGCAGCCTTAAAACCCCCCCACAAACTATTCTAATGGTCATCAAACCACATCTTTATTATATACTGAATTTTAAAACTCATAAGAGTAAATGGCCTGTATTTATATAGCGCTTTACTAGTCCCTAAGGACACCAAAGTGCTTTACACATCCTGTCATCCACACATTCACACACTGGTGATGGCAGCTACATTGTAGCCACAGCCACCCTGGGGCGCACTGACAGAGGCGAGGCTGCCGGACACTGGCGCCACCGGGCCCTCTGACCACCACCAGTAGGCAACGGGTGAAGTGTCTCACCCAAGGACACAACGACTGAGACTGACGGAGCCGGGGCTCGAACCGGCAACCTTCCAATTACAAGACGAACTCCCAACTCTTGAGCCACGATCGCCACAAGCTGAGAACACGGGAGGTCGTCAAATGTCGCCTTTATGGCGGACAGAGTTAAAAGCATTATAGGCTGAAGAAATGAGCTGCTCAAAGAATTGTTGGACAATCCAATCAAAGCTTATAAAGCTGTGGACTGGGCAGCACTGCCTTCATTCTCTACACAGAATGAAACAGTGGTGCTTCAAGGTAACGGTGAGCGACCAATCAAAAGAGAGAAATGGTGAATAAATGAGAGAAAAGTAAAAATGTACCGAGGCCTCACTAAATGGTATAAATGAGTGTGGCTCGTGTGCTGTGGCCTGTCCCAGCTACATCTACCAAAGACTGTGGAAAAAGTTAAAACGCTCTAGCACCATCACTACATCACAGGGTGTTTCATAGAGGCGCCATTCCTCCCCCAGCAGTGTCGACACCTTACTAAAACACTTTGGACGGATTTTTCAGTTGCCACCTGCTGATTGGCTCTGTGGTTAAAAACACGCCTTAGCATCAGCTGAGCCCTGACACAACCAGCTGCCAGACAAGAGCAGAGAAATAAGGAAATAACAAATAAAAACAAAAAATGATTCACCTTAGAGTCATCAAATACACATTTGTGCAAATTTTCTGGATCCTTTTACTTTCTTTAGAGTCACCAAACAGCAAACAGCATAAAATTGCTATAATTTGTTGTACTGTCTGATGGATGGAGCCTGTTCACAGGGAAATGCAGTGAGATGAGACACACACACAATCAGCATCCCTGAATTTGTCAAACAGGCTCTTTCTCCATCCTTTTTGCTGACTGAAATGTTACCAGAAAATACATGAAGAATGTGACAACATGTCATCAGAGCACTGATGAACTATCATCGAAGAAGAAGGAGGTAACAAGACTTTACCAAAGCACAGCTCTGATTTAGCTTTAAGGCCGTCAAAGCAGCTTTAAAGCAGTGGAGCTGGACCAGGAGACAGCAGGTGACAGAAAGCTGAGGCTGAACTCACAGAGAGCTGCATAAAACTACAGTCGAGTGGGTCAATTCTCTTCCACTGTTTATGTTTTCAAGCCAAGAATTTAAGCTTAAATCAAACTTTGTTCTTACTGTGGAGAAAAGTGGACTTTCTCATGAAGAAGATTCATTAAATGTTGATCAAGACATCAGCAAGAAATTTGGTGGAAGCAACAATTTATGTCATAATGCAAATTTCCAACTCTGTACTTTTACTCTTAAGTTTTGCAGCTTATTCGTGTTGCCCCGCCCCTCCGTCACCCGCTGGCTGCAATGAGACGAACATACGATGGACATAATCACAACAAATGTTGGACCAATGAGGTGAGGTGGGAATGTGAAACCATTTAGCACTCACACGCAGGTGACATCATAGAGGTATTCCAAGGAAAGTAATAGATTACTAAATTACTCGTTACTTTCTGCTTTTTTGGTGTGTTTTGTTTTCTTTCTATCCAAATAACTGAAGAACCTTTGTCACAAGAGTAACAACATAATTGTACCCGTCATGTAATTACTGAATTTGTAATGCGATTACATTACAGTTACAGTTATATAATTATGCTTTACACCTTGGTGATACTGGTTGCTAAGAGCAAGGAGTGTTTGTTTTCAGTCGTGGTTTAAGTTCAGTTTTGGGATGAAATATTCCTTTTCATAAATCTAACCCTGCCTTTTGAGAAATTACACTAACAAGTGGATTTAAATGTGATGTCGAGGGATCCTGACCGCGCAGCCGTATGTGACAAGTTACAGCTGCCACTGCTGGATGTATTTAAAAGAGGCCAAAGGCAGCGTTTGATGCCCTGGGAATGAGGATGATGGTCAGGGGTTAACCATAAAACCAATCAGGGTCTGACCTTCACTAGGAAACAATTGTATTTGCTTCATTATATTTCAGCAGAAATGACCTTTTGCTTGATGTCCTCCCCGTGTTTGCCTTCTGCTTCCCATCCCTTACAATTCAACCTGAGCTCGCTCAGTTTTACAAATAGTAACAGAACCAACAGGAAAATCCACAAGATTTACTTTTTCATCTGTTATATGAGACCAGAGAAAATAAAATCTAAGCCAAAGAAATCTGCTTGTAAAAGTTACAGAAGTGGCAAATTAAGAAAGGCCTCGGCAAACGAGCAAGGAAGCTGCTTTACAAGGCCGATAATGACCACATGGAGCAAACAGTGGCTCGCTACGAGCAACGGGGAACCACAAATGTTCAGCCCACAGTCAGCTGTCATCTTGCTGTGCGAGGGCCCCGGAGGTGTTCAGAAGATAAGGGCCGGTGTAAAAGGCTCCTACGTGGACGCTGCTGCAGCTCGCTTGTTCCTTAACCTCAGAATGAATAACAGATGTTCAGGATCTCGAGGAGGAATTTTCTTTCCTGTATAACAAAGCCCTTGAAGCAGCTTGCTCATGCAATATAAGTGTGTATGTGTGATAGAGGACTCTGTGTGTAGGCTGCTAGGGGAGGGCGAGGGGTGTATTACAGAGCTCCTCACACACAAACTCCCCTCCCACTTTGATCTCAGTCAACCAAGTTGTCCTCATGAGTTTCTTCTCTGACCGGGGAGAAACTCCTCTGCCTTTTTTCTACACACATCTAATTATTAACAAAACGAACACAAATAAAGCCAGACTTACCTTCTCTATCTACTTCACCAGCCTGCAAAAGAGAGAAAAGAGCTCGTTAAATGCGGCACACGCCAGAAGGAAATGATAGATCAGAGTCTGAGATGTCCAGCGGTAACAACATAAGTTTTCTGTGAGCCGTGCTGCTGGTGAAAAGTCCGAAAATACCTGTTTTACATCCAAAGGGCAAAACTCAGACGTCTGCAGTGTCAACGTGTGTTTCACAGAAGTGTTCAAGTTTACAGAGCCGAAAGTTTAGAGCTTGTAGTTGTGTCGTTCCACTTTTTCTCCGCTTTACAGCTGAATTTGTTTAATATTGACGGGATTCAGTCAAACTGCGCGTATTTATTGATTTATATGCGTAAAAGGAGGCAAAAGCGAAGCGGTGCAGACACTTACCTTGGCAGCTGAAGTCAGTCCTACAAGTAGTAAAGCTAGTGACAGGACAGCCATCACGAGTCTTAAATGACAAAGTACAAAAAACAAAAAACGTTATCCCAACGTGAAATTAAAATAAGGGGGAAAAGAGACAAAAATCTTTACGCAAACGTGACCCGGCTCATTCAAAACTTATCAAACTGGATGTGCGGCCAATGCCTCGGTCTTAGGTAAAAATCAGAAAAAATCAGAAGCAACATAAAGTAGTTAAAGTTTCATTAAAGCAGGAGTGAAGCGAGTTGCGACACTTTTGTCATTCAGTCAGTGTTTTTCTGATGACTGAGTTTCGTGGAAGTTTTGGTGAAGTTAGTAGGACACCCCTCTCTGCCGTGACCGGACAGAGCAGCAGTGTGTAGCTCTTGCAACCTGGCACCAGGCTCCGCTGGCTAATAAACGCAAGACCAGCCCTGTGTGACGTCACTGTGTGAGTCCGAACACATGGAGGGACAGGAGGAGGAGGAGGAGGATGAAGAACCCAACCCCCATACCCCTCCCTCATCTCACCACACACAAGTGAGCGACTCAACAAACAACAAGAAACCTGTGAACTCTAACGATGCCAGCAAAAATCCCGCGAAGAAGAATTACAGGCGCAGGATCAGGTATTTCTTTAAAATCAATGTCTTCTTCTTTAGTGGCGCGTACCGTGGGTCACCGAGAACCCACGGAGGACCAGAGGAAACACGTGGACAGTAGTTGTATAAATAGATTCTCCTGATTGTGCTAATACAGGTGTTATTAGATGAAAAGTGGCTCCAAAGTGGGGAAACAAATACTCTTCACTTAGATAAACTGCTGCTTAAGTGATAACTTCAATGAAAACTACACATTGTGCAGGATACTATTCATATTATTGGATTATAATTAATGACTTTCATGTGTGGAAAACTTCTAATACTGAATTATTTATTCTAGATTTAGATTTTTTTAAAACTGTTGCAGTCCTGGGTTTAAATCCACTGGCCACATGGGACTTCTTTTCTGGTCAAGCTTCCTCCTACAGCCCAGACGTGCACGCTTGGTTAATGGGTGAATCCAAGTGGGCTGATTCACCCACCCACAGTGTGAGTGTGGATGTCAGTGGTTGTCCGTCGCTCAGGTGTGCCCTGCCCTGCCTGTGACAGCTGGGATAGGCTGCAGGCCAACCGTGACTCTGGACTGGGTTAGCGAGAACACTGCAAAGCAAAAAAGCAACTAGGGCTCTAAAATAAATATTATGTTGTACAAAGTACGGCATATTCAAAATTTCATGGAGTAGCAAGTAGGATTTTTAAATAATGAACTATAAGGTGTCGGGCCAAACCTCTTAATATTTGCGTGTTTTCAGTCCATTTTTCCACAGGAGGATGACACAAAGCTTACCCTCCTACACATCAGCTGTAAGTGACATCAGTGGAAGTGTTTAAGAACCACAACAGGAGGAAGCTGGATTATCCAGAGAGATACTGGGAGAACATACACACTCCACACAGAAAGGCTGCAGACTGGATTTGAACCAATGACCTTCTTGCTGTTGCTAAACACAGTACCTCCGCTGGCATAAACTTCAGCACACAAACTCTGCATCAGCAGCTTCATGACATGGGTTTGCATGGAGAAGCAGTTTCTGTAGGTTTAATATGCAAGTGGCCAGTACTGTATAATAAAACTACATTTCTTATGTGCAATGATATTGGGCAGTATGAGATTAACATTGGTGAGTGGGGCTCCACAGAACAGGGATGCAGAGTAACACAACTCAGTGGACAGCCAAGTAGAGACTGGACCTTGGACAAATACAGCCAGAGGGATAACACCTGCTGGTTAGTGAAGTCTGGATATGGAGCCTTGAAATGATCTTAGTGTTCTGAAAATAATGGTTTTCCATTCTAAAAAGCAGAATAATCAAAATAGACACAAAATGAAAGTTTTATTTAATGTGACCCAGAATGAGTGACTGAGCCCATAAACTCATCAGGGCTCAGGATTGGAAATCTTTTTGCATCCATAGTTACTGCCTCCTCGTGGTTATTAACAGAGTCCACAGGTTTAAGGACTTTAGCTGGCTTCACTTTTCAGTTTTCTTTGAAGCTACAGCTGCATTTATACTGTCTATAACCTGATTTGGTGGTGGTCAGAGGGCCCGGTGGCGCCAGTGTCCAGCAGCCCTCTGTCAGTGCGCCCCAGGGCAGCTGTGGCTACAATGTAGCTGCCATCACCAGTGTGTGAGTGTGTGTGTGAATGACTGAATGTAGTGTAACACAGTATACAAATACAGGCCATTTACCATTTTTGTTTCTGAGAAAAATGAGATCCACATAAGAGGACATTCGTTTTAAATTTCGATAGAACAGCAGCAGTAAAATGTCCTTGTAAGTGGATATCAGGCCCTTGTAGAGCAAAATTTAGTATTTTGGTCTAGACATCCCAAAATGCGATGTCTACATATGTGGACGCCAGGTCCTAGGAGGTTAAGACATTCCTGCAGTTTAACTAATTGGTGTGTGTTATCTGGCTTCATGGATAGATAAAGGTGGGTGTCATCTGCATAGCAGTGAAAGTGTATGTTATGCCTCCTAATGATACTGCCTAGGGGAAGCATGCAATTCTCCTTTGTGTGTGAAGAAGACTCCACATTTTTATGAAAAAATGGAGTCTATTAGAATTTCTAAAAACTAAAAAAGTCACATGAGTATGTGAATGGTTCTAGTGCAGTGGTTCTTAACCTGGGTTTGATCGAACCCTAGGGGTTTGGTGAGTCGGATTTTAGAGGTTCAGCAGAGCCTCTGCCGTCACATGCATGGCTCACTTTGTGCACCAGTAAAAAACATATCTATGTCTTGAATTTGAAAAAAATCACATTTTATTTTTCACTAAAGAGGGGTTCAGTGAATGCGCATATGAAACTGGTGGGGTTCGGTACCTCCAACAAGGTTAAGAACCACTGTTCTAGAGTGAAATGTCCAAAATGCTTTATTTTCCACACCATCACTGACAAGTGCTGTAACTGCTTACTGTCACCAGGGGGCAGTCTCACAAACAACTGGTCAGCTTGTGCTGTTCTTTCAGAGAAGACTGAAGTTTGAACATACAAAGAGCTGAAGCAAAACAGAGCATTAGAGTGAAAAGTGTCCACTTGGATGTGTCCTTGATCCAACACAGCTGATTTAAATGGCTAAATGACCTCCTCAACATGTCCTGAAGTTCTCCAAAGGCCTGGTAACGAACTAATCATTTGATTCAGGTGTGTTGACCCAGGGTGAGATCTAAAACCTGCAGGACACCGGCCCCCGAGGTCTGGAGTTCGACACCCCTGTTCTACATGGTGAACTCCATTGTTAGTCCCTTACCACCTTTCCTGTTCTGGGTAATTGTTTAACCTATCAACATTCAGCATCTGTGTGGACCTACATGTGATTGGAGAACTCATCTGCATAGGTTAAACCTTCATTCTGTGTAGCTGCAAACTGCAATAAGTACACACACATAGAGTGTCATAATTCCCCCATTTGACCTGAGATGAGCTGTGAGCAAATTTTACCAAAGAAGGATTATAATCTTTCTTCTTTGTATGATTCACAACTCAAGTGAGTTTTGTTGGCAGTAAATAAGAAGTCAACATTAATTCATATAACAGATCATGTCTAACTTTAACCAGTCTTGTAACTCCTGAGACGAGGCCCCCACACCCAGGTACAGTGTGGTCAAACGGATTGTACCACCAGAAAGAATAAAACTCCCCTATTTTCCTAACATTAAACACATGGTTGGACGAAAGATCAAGACACAGAAGAACGTCTGTGTTTTTGATTGAGATGGAGTGACCAACCAAATGTAGGAAGATTTAAGTTAACAAACCAAACAAGGTTTTATTGGCCAATCCAAAAAGTCCAAAGAACAACGCTCTTCCTCATCTCTCAAACTGCACATCCTCAACTCTTCCTCTCAGCTCCTCACCTCCAATTTTAGTCCCTACCACTAACGATGAGGGCAGAGGAGGTGAGGTAGAGACATGAGGAGCTGAGGGAGCAGCATTTAACTAAATAAGGCATCGCTGCCTCAGGGTCTCATTTAAAGAGTCTGTTAGATATGACACGTGGCACAAAGTAAAACCACGACAAGAGAAACGAGAAAAAAGAAACACTGAAAAACCAAATATCAACTCAGACATGAAGACTGACGGTAAATGTGATGATGACAGAGACGGGAAACACAAAGAAAGCTGGTAGTCATGAGAAGAAAATTATTGTAAAATTTCCACACTAATGAATAAAATGTGTTTTTGGGAAAATCAAAGGTTTTATTTTTATCTAGTTTGTGCATTTGGCTATGATGCTGCATCTGCTAGTCTTAAAATATCCAGCATTATGACAAAGGTATTTCTGAGAAAAGCACAGTTTCCCCATAAAAGCTCTGCTATAAAAGACACAGCACTGCATTCATTATCTGGGTAGGGGGTGCACCAATAAAACTAATAATAATATGAACTTTAATCTGCCTTTAATCCTCATCCTACTGACTGGGGTTCACATGGACACACACGTATGTTTTTCTTATGTCTCCCATTCTAATTTTTTGTCAGTCACTTTGTTCCTAATGGTACCACATGATTGTTTTCTGTACTTCTGCTTTAATTTGTTTGGGTTTTTTATACAAATATTTCAGAATCAAATGATGGTTTTAAAAAAAAAAAAAAAAAAAAAAAAGCTTATCAGTAATAATGGATTGGAGTGGATTGCACTTTAAGAGGAACACGTTAGCCTAAATGTCTCAGTCGAATATCAACTTACCAAGTAGGCCTTGGTAGGGAGCCCAAATTTGTAAGATAACCGTTAGATTTATGCAAATATAAACATTGATTAGCTTTAACATCAGCGTGGCCTTTACTATTAGAACGCCAACATTCTGCAAATTACAACCCAAATGTAACAATGTAACACTGTGGAGCTCGAAGATGTTACTGTAAGTATCCAGAGTCTGTTCTTGAGCAAAAGTAGTTGTAGACTTTCTAGAACGTTCTAATGGTTTCTAAATGTTTCATTGGTGGTAGACTGATGCAGGTGGTAAAGATGCTCGAGTTATACGTAGTTTGAACTTGCAGTTAAATCCAGAGGTTCCCAACCCAAGGTTCACGTCACCTCTAGAAGTTCACCAGATGAATCTGAGGGGGCTTGAAATGATTAACCTCCTAAGTGATAAAGGCTTTTATTTCCTAAAAAAAATACTCAGATTTAACAGTTTGTTCAGAGCTAACAACAATTTCTGAAACACAGATAAAAAGTGGAAGCAAAGGAATGAACTAGCAGCGCAGGGGCCACAGATGCAGAAAAACTGTGAAGTCGATGCGTCCTGAGTCAGGAGGGTATACCATTGACTGGCATAGAACAGACTGGTAACTACATTAAAGGGTTACCTAGGCAACCGGAGACTGGAATGCTCACTAGACGCCAACCATCACCGACAAAGCAATGTGCAACAAGCAAACTGCTTCCTTTTGTACCCCTCTAGTCTCCGTGTCCCCATCACCAGGCTGTGAGGCTGTGAACTCAACTCGTTCTCTCTCTGAGCTCATCACATGCTGACACTTGCTCAGAGCTCCTTGTCACATTTCAGTGAACCCGGTACTCCTTCTAGCATCAGGTGCGAACATGAACAGTAGTGCTCCAGCGTACCATTTTGCCCGATAACGATGACTATCAATGAACACAAAAAGATTGGGAGGCGGGTTGTTAGAGCTCGTCGATCTCTATTCACTCCAATGGACCGTTTCATTACAGTGATTGTTTCTGGAGGTTAGCAACATACGCTAACTGCACCGGCTATAACAGCACAGAGGTTTTAGATGCACTTTGAAAGGTAAAATACTGAAAAACAAGACTGTGTGTTATCAGTACACAAATCACCCTGTTAGTGGAGGATCCAGCCATGGATTCTGAGACTTTGTGCTAAATAATGTCAGATTAGGCTACAAAATGTAATAATAACCATGAACAAGAAATTAATTGTAATTGCAATCAATGTTATTTCATCCAACATTATGTGACCAAGGTAAAAAGAAAAGGCTTTAATGGTTGCCTTTTCCCTGGCTGAATATTAGCTAAATGTGACTCAATGGCATGCAGTTGTCTGGTCTGTGTAAATACATCAGTCTCAGTGGGATAACTGTACATGTACTCTGATCTCTTAGTGAGTCCAGTGTCTGCAGTAGAAACTGTGTACAAGGATAAGAGTGGGGGAAGGACACACTATTCATTTTGCCTCGTTTACTATGGATTTACATCATCAATTCATTGTGGTAACTAACTACTAAAACAGAAAACTTACATAAAGAAATGTCTGAAAAATACAGTGTTAAAGATATAAATATGTGTGATAACACATGATGCACAGTAACCTGTCCTGTGTGGACGTGTTCTAGCTGGTTTGTCCTCATGCAGCACAGAAAAAACTTCTCTCTATCAAACAAACAGTGGACATCGAATTTTAACTTTTCATGCCTGCTATTAAGTGATCAGTAAGTCTAATGTGATAAAAATGTAAGAAAGCTTATACAGTTATCATGGGAGAAACAACAGGGCGTGGCTCAACGAGTTGGCAGTTCGGACAGTCTCGGTCGTTGTGTCCTTGGGCAAGACACTTCACCTGCCGCCTGCTGGTGTTGGCCAGAGGGGGCGATGGCGCGATATGGCAGCCTCGCCTCTGTCAGTCTGCCCCAGGACAGCTGTGGCTACAACTGTAGCTGCCTCCACCAGTGTGTGAATGCGAGAGTGAATGAATAGTGGCATTGTAAAGCGCTTTGAGGGCCCTGAAAAGCGCTATATAAATCCATTATTATTATTATTATTATTATTATTATTATTATTATTATTATTATTATTATTATTATCATCATCAAAGTATGTGGAAAGCAATGAAATTTGAAATATTTACTCTATTTCATCAAAATATAACAATAAAGATTAAGCTGTTTCTGCTGTTGGTTAGCATACAATGTTAAAAAAACAATAGAACAAAATAAGAACAGCATTATGCTCTATAATAATATAACAATAAAATATGTCAAGTAGGCAGGTAAGGCGTATTAACACCTGCTGTTAATACAAATCCTTGTAATCATAAAGTAAAATATTCAAACATTGAACTCCACTGTGGTATAAAAAATCCGTGTAAGGGTTCTACAAGTATTTTATTCTATTATGCATTGATTTTTAATGATTTATAATTATTGAAAGCTTCTGTCTGAGAGTTGTCTCTCTGCAGTCACATATTTCAGTTGCCTGCTCAGCACATTTTTTCCAGGAACTAGCCGAAGTCTACACGAATCAGCAGACGTTCTCGTGTTCTGCATCCCCGCTGACACGACTCTTACTGAGGGCGCTGCAGGCGATGAAAAATAGTTGGTTACATTTAGGTGAGGACATTGGTTTGGGTAAACTACCTTTCTTTGACAATCCTAACCACACATTATAAGACAAATGTCTTCCATATGCAACAAACATTTTCTTCATTTGCATCGTTTGTTTTCTGCTTTGCTGCTACGGGGACAAAACAGCCGCCCACATTTGCTTGCAGTGCCAGATAACTGCTGAATTCAAAATCAAAATGCCATACACACTGGAATATGAGGCTAAACCCCCACTGTGGGGCAGCACAAGGGCTCTGACCAAGGATCCGAAGTTTTAGTGCTTACAAAGAAAAATTGGAAGCACTAAAACAATAATGCATAAGGAGCCTGCTGATGCTGCAGTTCTTCTGAGATCTAAATTTTTACCGTAACAGCATTAGCATCGTCCCTGAAAGTTCCAAGCTCAGCAACCTCGATAAATGGAGGTGGGTTGCATTTCAATGACAGATGCAGTCCGTGTTAGCAAAGGGAACATAAAGGTTAACAAGCTCAAAATGCTTTCAGTAAATGTATGTTCAGTCACGGCTACTGAGGTATCCTCAGGCTAAATGTTTCACCTCCCATGCATCCCAGTGACCCAGAGCTGCACTGCAGAGTTAAAGGAGTATGACTGGAAGGCAAGTACATAATGAGAAAAATATTCCAAAGGATTGGTTCTGTGATATCATTTCGACCTTCCTGTTTACCGGTGCTTGGGGTGTAAACTTGAAACATGTTCAATGTCTTAACACTGAAAGACAGATTCAGTTGTAATTCACTGACATCGGCAGTTTTGAACAAAGAGGTGATTTGATCAGAGGTTGTGCTTTTGCTTTGTGCTCTGGGGCACCAGCACAGATGCTGTTCATAGACCAGATCAAACTGCCCTTGAATGTCACCTTCATATGCAGCCTGCAGCACCTAAACCAGAGGCTGAAAAACATCAGCTATTTAACGTGTTAAGCTAACAACTTGTGTTTTCATAGCTGTTGGCTTTGACAATTAAAACAATTACAACACTTTATGCATATTTTTAGCAAACAGTTGCAGGACTGTTGGTCACCGACATGTACAGAGCACAAGTTTTAAGAGATTTCTGAGAAATTACAGCAAACAGACAGCAGGCCAGCATATTTAATTCTGTCATCAAAAGATGAATATGACACATTTCAAAAGTTCAAGTGGGAACAGATCTGCCTTGACATCGTACAGAAATATTAAAAGGATGAGAAGCCTGCAGGATATTCTTTTATATACTTTATGTGGAATCCCGAGAGTTCAAGCCCCCGTAGCGACAGCAGGTTCATGCTGTGTCGTTTTGTGTGAGGTGGATCTAATAAAATAATCATGTGTCTCAGACTGCAGGATGACAGTTTTGAGACTCCACACAGACACTGACCATCTATTAGTCAGATAATTGGTGGTTTGAGATCCCGCCCCACCTCTCTGGCATGAGAGGAGGATTTAACTCCAGATTGCTCATCTTTGCTGCTACTGATGTGTGTGTGATAAGCAAATTGTAAATAGATAAAAGAGTTACATAAAAAAGCACAGAAACCATTAAAAATGACTTTTGCAAATGTGCTTTAGGTAATTTGCTGCTTTCCAAAGGTCACATTAACACATTCAGGAGTTGGTGTTAAAGCACCTCTAACATGCCTCGAAATTGCAATTTTGTTTCTACAAAACTGAAGACTTGGACTCCTCTCTCTGCGTTTCTGAATTTTCTGCATGCTTGACAATAAACCGCTGACATTCTCAAGTTCTGACTTCATCCAATCTTAGATCTGTAGGAGAAACACGAGACATAAAAGGCAAATATTCAAATGTAGTGTTTCTGTAAGCAGTGGGGCAGCTGTATGACTCAGTTATATCAAAGCTCAAACATCGATGTCTATAAATGGACCATCTCAGCCATAGACCTGACAAACATCTAGACCTGAATAAAACATCCGTTTTCTCTGCTGCTCTGTCAACCTTAGATTCAGCCTCACACTGTATACAACCAAAACAAGACAATCCACCAATTTCATTTCCAAGTTTGGAGTTTCCCGTCAGTTGTCTGAGTGAGAGAGTGAAGTGTCAGACTGATGGAGCCCTGAGTTGCTGCTTTAGTCTGCATCACACATGGAAGACACATGATCATATATCACTGCTTTTATTGGGCCCAGCGAGACGGCCGTTAGAGGCCTGTGCCAGTCTTCTCATTTCCCCCCTCACTCTGTCTCTCCTGTTTCTCTCCTCTCTTGCCTTCATTCTGCTGAAGGATTGTCAGATAAGAAAGTGCAGAAATGACCGACGTGTTGTTGCTTTGCTCCTGTTTGTGTTTGAGTCTGCGATGACTGGCTCTGTTAGCCGGTGGGTGAGCTGCCTGCAGATAAGGAAACCTGATTAACTGGCACGTCTGCACGCCGCATGGCTTCACTGCTGTGGAAGAGAAAGGTGACAGAAACGAGGTGATGGGGTTGTGTAGAAACAAGCTGTAGGGATAATGAATGAGGGCCCAGGAAGCCCCGACTAACAAGTGGAGGGAGAATAAAATGAAACCACGAAGAGATGAGAGAAGTTGGAAGAAGGAGTCGAGGTTTCCTGGTTTGTTAGTTTATCAACATCCTGTTGATCCTTGACCCGCTGCAGAGACACGGATCCTCCAGCTTCCTTCTTCTGGCCCCACAGTTCAACATCTGGTCCTCGCTGCACCCACACAGCCAGACAAAAACGTTTCTCTAACAACTGGCAGCGAACCAACTGAAGCAAATTGAAAGCAGCTCCGTGCATCAAAAACTGGAGTTTAGTACAAATAGTGTGATAAAACTTTTTCCCCAAGAGGTTGCATAGAACGTGTCATTCCCGTGTAAGATTTTAGAGGAAATGAGCTGGACGAGCAGACGTCTTCAGCTTACGCAGGAGTAGGAAGTTAAAAACAACAACAACTACAAGTTAATAAATATTATATTTGTGAAAAAGGAAGTAAACCCTCTGGTTTTAAGCCTGCAGTTTGATGTATTAGGACATAAATAATCTAGACCAGCAGGTCAGACTCAAGCTCAGACTGAGAATTACAATTAAACACTATTTAAAGGCACCAGGTGCAGGTTTCCAAGGTTACGGGGGTTACAGCACGGTCCGGGGAATCAAGAAACAAAGAGACGAGATGATCACAACAAGAACTGCTCGAAGAAACTTATGAAGCCGGGACGAGAAGTTCAGAGCCACAGGTGAGCGATTAGTTTGATGTGCGTGGACGAGAGGCGGGCGCCCGCGGGGAGCTCCGCCCAGGCGCGAGAGAGAGAGAGAGAGAGAGAGAGAGTGATGAGAGAGAGAGATGAGAGAGATGAGAGAGAGATGAGAGAGAGAGAGAGTGATGAGAGATGAGAGAGAGATAGAGATGAGAGAGAGATGAGAGAGAGATGAGAGATAGAGAGAGAGAGAGAGTGATGAGAGAGAGAGATGAGAGAGATGAGAGAGAGATGAGAGAGAGAGAGAGTGATGAGAGATGAGAGAGAGATAGAGATGAGAGAGAGATGAGAGAGAGATGAGAGATAGAGAGAGAGAGAGAGTGATGAGAGAGAGATAGAGATGAGAGAGAGATAGAGATGAGAGAGAGATGAGAGAGAGAGAGAGAGTGATAGAGATGAGAGAGAGATGAGAGAGAGAGAGATGAGATATATATATATATATATATATATATATATATATATATAGAGAGAGAGAGAGAGAGAGAGAGAGATAGAGAGAGAGAGTGATGAGAGATGAGAGAGAGATAGAGATGAGAGAGAGATGAGAGAGAGATGAGAGAGAGAGAGAGTGATAGAGATGAGAGAGAGATGAGAGAGAGAGATGAGAGAGAGATGAGAGAGAGATGAGAGAGAGAGAGAGAGATGAGAGAGAGAGAGATGAGAGAGAGAGATGAGAGAGAGAGAGATGAGAGAGAGAGAGGAGAGAGATGAGAGAGAGAGAGAGATGAGAGAGAGAGATGAGAGAGAGAGAGAGATGAGAGAGAGAGAGAGATGAGAGATGAGAGAGAGATGAGAGAGAGAGAGAGAGAGAGAGGGATGAGAGATGAGAGAGAGATGAGAGAGAGAGAGAGATAGATGAGAGATGAGAGATGAGAGAGAGAGAGATGAGAGATGAGAGAGAGAGAGAGAGAGAGAGATGAGAGAGAGAGAGAGATGAGAGAGAGAGATGAGAGATGAGAGAGAGAGAGATGAGAGAGAGATGAGAGATGAGAGAGAGAGAGAGAGAGATGAGAGATGAGAGAGAGATGAGAGAGAGAGAGAGAGAGATGAGAGAGAGATGAGAGATGAGAGAGAGAGAGAGATGAGAGATGAGAGAGAGAGAGAGATGAGAGAGAGAGAGAGAGAGAGATGAGAGATGAGAGAGAGAGAGATGAGAGAGAGAGAGAGATGAGAGAGAGAGATAGAGATAGAGAGAGAGAGAGAGAGAGAGAGAGAGGGCGGACCGGGCAGACACAGGGACCATCACAAGTCTTTTGCAGATCTTAAAATGAGGTAAACAGACAGATAAACAGCACGTACCATTACACTGTGTCATTATGTCTTTAACAGAAACGAAGCCAAAATGCAGACGCACAAAAGTAGCAGCCAGGTGTGCCGATCAGTATACCTGTAACTTATCATCAGCAAATGTGAGCGACTCTATAAAAGCAAAGACTTCTGCAGTTTGCTGCTCTGGAGGGTTCAGATGTGTGGAAACACAGGCTACGTCCACACGTACCCGGGTATTTTTGAAAACGCAGATTTTTCTATGCGTTTGCACCTTTCGTCCACACGTAAACGGCGTTTTCGGTCACTGAAAACGGAGATTTCTAAAAACTCCGGCCAGGGTGGATATTTTTGAAAACTCGGTTTTTGCATTTAAGTGTGGACGAGGAAAACGCAGAAAACGCAGCATCAAAGGTGTGCGCATTTTCTGACGTCACATTGTGCGCCACGTTATTGTTTCGGTGAAATGAATTTCTACAATACTGTTACTGTTACTTGTTCTCTCTGCAGTGTTTAAATGCTTACATACACACACACAGTTACTGTCCCTCCACACATACGACGCGGTTCTCCTTCTATGCCCCAGCTTTGTTTACTATTTCCCACTGAGGCTTCTAGACTTCTGATTGGCCAACATTTCTACACGGTTAGGAATATAGCGCCACCTGCTGCTTTGGCATGTTCCTAACAGCGTTTTCCTTCATTTCTGCCTTTACGTGTGGACGGGATTATTTTTTTAAACGAAAACGGAAAATCTCCGTTTTCAAAAATACCCGTGTACGTGTGGACGTAGCCTCAGAGTCAAGGAAATACGACTCAGAGAAGCGAGAAGTGTAGAACGGTAGGATATTTCCAAACAACTTCAAGTCCGTCCTTCGGTGAGAAAGAAATTTACAACTGCCCGAAAAGTTGATTCTGTTCATCTGGATGTTTTCGGTGGGAGAAACGTTTCGTCATCATCCAGGTGACGTCTTCAGTCTGCAGGTTTCCCCAACCTTATAAACAGGACATTTGCACAATAACTGAAACCAGCACGACTGCAGGAACAGGGCTGGGACGTCAGTTTCTTGATCATTAATATGCAAATTGTCAAAACCATTAATCAAACCTGCAGTGAGCTGATGCTGAAGACGTCACCTGGATGATGACGAAACGTTTCTCCCCCTGAAAACGTCCAGATGAACAGAATCAACCTTTTGGAGATTTACTGGAAGATTGAGTGAGCATCAGGACATATTTTCAAAAACGTTCAAGACACCTTCCAGTCTTTCCAGGAGCAACACAGATATGATGATATGTGTTCAGCTGGATCCAGTCTGTAGTTGTTTTCTGCTGATTTGTGGCGTAACGTGGACGACTGTCCCACTGGTTCTATGTTATCTACATCTTTTAATCATAATGCAGCACGGATGCAGGTCATAGTTCATATTTATCCGTCACCAGGAGCGTTTTTTCATCCTTTTGTCTGAGAGACAAAAGGATTTTAGTGTCAGGTTTTTATGACACTTTGATTACTTACATTAAATACTTGAGAAAGTCAGGTTTATGTTTTATTTTTCAGCAACTTTTCTTTTCACAAGAACAAGTGATTTTTTCAGATATTTACAAAAACAACATATTATTATATTTATAAGTCTATTGTTTCAGAAATCTTTAATCACAGCCTTCGCGTGTCTTGGGTTTGTCCAACCAGAGCTCAGTTTAAGAGAACAAACGTGGCGCTCTGTAATTTTGCGCAGTCGAAATAATCGTCTTGTGAGGACGGGGCATCAGGAAGGCCAGTCCGAGGGGAACGGCTAACATAATTACAAGATGTAGGTATGTGCTTTAAAGTCAGCTTCTCTAAAAGAACAACCATCACCCTTTGTGTGCAACGCTAACCCCCACTTGCATCATAAAGGCACCGAGCTGGGGCGTTTCACTGAAAGCATCTCAATTGTTGTCTTTGCTCTTTTTGTCCCGAGACACAAAAACACCCCAACACAATGACTTGTGACGTCAAACAGCAAAGTTATGCCAGAGTAAATGTGCATCTAGCTGGTGAGGCGGGCAGATGCCTCCATGGGGTCAGGACCGGTTTTTACCCCCCAGTGTCACAACACAAGGATGCTAGAGCAATAAAATGACCCTGTGCTAAAAGAGAGGGAGGAGCGCGCTCTGATTTGACATAATTTAAAACGTGGTTGTCATATTGTGAATGGGAGCCCCCCCCCCCCCCACCTCCCTCCTCCCTCCTCCCCAGTGTTTTGTTTTCTGCAGCTCCCACGTAAGCATGAGCTCTGCTAAATAGGTTTGGAAACAGGAAGAAGACAATTAAACTGGGGGCACAGGGGTGAATTTAGTATGTTCACAATCTGCATGTGAATTAAGGAGAAGTGATTAGAGGCTAAAGATGCACTCGTCTGTTCAGGAGTGCTGCTTTTAAGATAAACTGAAGATTTCAAAGTCATTTTAGTGCATAAACCGTCCTTCCATTTATATGCATATTGTTAAATTTGAGTGTACCAAAAAGCGATGCTTGGATACTAAAAACCTGTTAAAATTTAAAAAAGGTGTTTTCCTCAGATGCAAAACATCCTGATGCGTTTGTTTTTGCTCTCCTTATAGATCCCTCTAAAAGGCCTAATAGCTCAATTTTCATCTGCACTCTCAATTCCTAACATCTGTATGCTGGAAGAATCTCTAAATGCAGGCATTAGCCAATTAGCTCCAACGAGTCCAAACTGCAGCAGCAGGTCGCTGTCTCGGCTCGGTGGACTCACTTTCATTTTTCCGTCATTAGCTTTTCATTTTCATTTAATGCATGTGTTGCTATGCGCTCGCCGGCTGCACCCTCCTACTTATGATTCACAGGAAGCAAACACAAACTTTATTCATGCAAAATCTTTTGGAAATGATTAATTTTGTTTGTTTTGCTCATTCCCACTTTTTAAACAAAACAACTTATTTTCTTTAATGCTGTTTTTTCACAGGCACATTTTAACCAATTAAGCTGTATAAGAGAAAGCAAATATCAGACTGGACATTAAACTCCTTTCAGCTCCCTTAATCCCGTGTAGTCCCTAACCACACCAGTGTAAGCAGGCAGTTGTTCCACAGTGAGTGACTGGAAAAGACGTGTTCTGCATCCTACAAGTTTCTAAACCAATTACATTCTCCTGGATGTACATATCGAGTCCATGTGAGAACACAGATGGCCCCGCCCCTCCCTGAGCCTGGTTCTGCTGGAGGTTTCTTCCTGTTAAAAGGGAGTTCTTCCTTCCCACTGTCACCAAAGTGCTGCTCATAGGGGGTCATATGATTGTTGGGTTTTTCTCTGTATCTATGAAGCGCCTTGAGGCGACTTTTGTTGTGATTTGGTGCTATATAAATAAAATTGAATTGAATTGAATTGAATTCCCACTCTGTTTTTTCCCTCCATCTTAAACAAAACAACTTAAAATATTGTCTTTAATGCCGTTTTTTCACACGCACATTTTAACCAGTTAAGCTGTATAAGAGAAAGCAAATATCAGACTGGACATTAAACTCCTTTCAGCTCCCTAAATCCTGCGTAGTCCCTAACCACACCAGTGTAAGCAGGCAGTTGTTCCACAGTGAGTGACTGGAAAAGACGTGTTCTGCATCCTACAAGTTTCCTGGATGTACATATCGAGTCCATGTGAGAACACAGATGGACTGCCTCGCGGCTCCTGCAGGTCATTTTTAGACGTTTCTGAAGAGGAGGTTGGGGCGGATGGTTGGCGCACAGAGCGCCACGTCCTTCATCCTCCTGCCTGTTTAAGGTCAGTTTGGTTAAGGTTAGGAAGAGACTGATTAAATATATTTAAATGTCTGTAATTAACCCTTAAACAAGAGCTGCCACTTGCTAACTTTACTATAAACAGCTCAATAATAGTTTTCCACAAAATCAGGTATTTATGCAAAGCAACCCTATGATTATATTTCCTTCAAAATAAAATCCTTTTTTGGTTTCTTGACATAGTCTCGCCGTTTCCCCTTTAAAAGAAGTAATGAATGGACCTCTCAGCACATGGGAAGGCAACCACTGATGTCCTGCATTCCTTGATCCCACAATTCCTCTGCTGTTTCTAAGGAAACTCAGCCAGCAGAGACTATGACAGTCTGTGAATTTCAACAACCCTCAGCTAAGCATTCGATTCGACCCCAGCAGCAGCCTCTGTAAAGGAAGATGATGCTTGTCGGGCTCGGTAGGGGCCGTGTGAGACGGGAATGGGTTTCCATGAGAACATTCTGGTCACATCAATGCCAGAGTGACATCAGCGCGTCTCAGTTTACCAACTGTGACATCAAGAATAGACACTAAAGCTAAAAGAGCTATTTAAACTCAAACCACAATCTTGTCCTGAACGTAACCAAGTCAAAGGTTGTCCTAAATAATCACACAGCAAATGAAAACAAAAGTAAACAGTGAGAGTAGAAATAACGGGAAAAGAAACAGGAAAGTCCTGTGATGTCAGCATCATGTGTCATCGACAGGAAAAGTTGAATTTATGAGTCTGTGAACATGAGTCAGTATATTTGTGGTTATTTCCTGGTTTGCTGCTGTGGTTGGACCGTTCAGAAGAAGTAGTACTGGAGACATTATTTTATGTAATGGAGGACAATGATAAGGTGCTGACTCTATGCATCTGCAATCCCAACAGGGCTGTCCGATAAGAACAGGCGGGTTAGCCAAAGAACCCACTTCCACTCATGTCTCTGTCGTTCACTCATTTATTGGACAGGAAGCCGGGTTACACATCCGTGATGATATAGAGCAGCGGTCTCCAACCTTTTTTGCGCCACGGACCGGTTTATGCCCGACAATATTTTCATGGACCGGCCTTTAAGGTGTCGTGGATAAATACAACAAAATAAAACTAGTACCGGTACCGAAAAAAAGAAGATTTATTCATAACACACGTGAAAAGACCCAGGAAAACCGAGTAAACGATAAAAACAATAACAAAATAATGCTGAAAACTGATAAAAACCCTGAAAACTATACATTTCACACCTGAGCCTCAACTCTCGCGGCCCGGTACCAAACGACTCACGGACCGGTACCGGTCTGAGGCCCGGGGGTTGGGGACCGCTGATACAGAGTGTAGTAAAGGGATGTATGCCATGTGGTGAAGTGGCGCTGTGTTTGTGCAGCTCCGACTGAACTCTTTGCGTCGACGCGTGTACCTGATGTGGAGATGGAATTGAGTCTTCTGATTGGTGCAGAGAATGGGTTGCCTCAAGACTGATTGGCTAACTGTGTGCTGAAGCGGCTGCATTAATGACTTCAGCCGACTGGCCTTTTGCACACTTTATTTTGAGGATTTCAGTTTTTATCCACAACACGAAACATGAAAGTGTTTCAAAGCTGCTTACAGGTGGTCGGCTAACGAAGCTGTGCACACTTCCACCCTAAAATCAGTCAATTACCATTTAAAATAAGCATTTTTATTCTTATTTAACCTTTATTTATACAGGTTGTCCTACTGAGACTGAACCTGGAACTTCTTATCTTCTGATTCCGAAATTAGAAGCCATGCATGAAGAGTTAACTCTTAGTTTGTTTGTTTTACTTCACCACCTTAGAAATGGGAAGTTTTTAGAAAAGGAAGAGCTGATAAACCACGCTGTTCGTTATGTACTGTATTATTAACTGTTGTACTGTAGTTTGCTGCCATTAAAGACAGTAAAGTAACCATTAAAGGAGCTGGGACGACATAAGCATCATATAATCAGAGAAATACATTTTACAGACAGTTTCTTTGAAAGTTATAGAAGAAAACGTTGTACTTTCTGTGTGAAGACTAACAAAAGTGGAAGCTCTTCAGAAACACTTATAATTACTTCTAATTATACGCAGCTGTATGCATGCCTTCTGTTTCCTTTGTGCATGCAGCAGCGTCTAACAATAGCCAGTGAGTGTTTTTACTTTAACTAAAGCAATCAGTATAAGTTTGGAGGGAGCTTTTGAAAAAAGACCGTTTGACAGGGTTTGAGTATAATTACAGAAAGAGCCTCTCGAAGCTGTCAGACACGGCTCAGCCCAGCATCCAGAAATATTCCTCGTTGTCTTAGGAATCATTAAGCTGACTCCAGGACTCGTCTAATTCGTTGTCGGAATAACTGAATTGTCTCTTCACTATTTCCTGTTTAAAAATGAGATTTCTCAAATCATTTATACACAGTATGAAGCTAATGTGCATTCATAAAGATCAGAAAGCCTTGCTGTTCACCTCATTTCTCCTAAAGTGCTCTCACTTTCAGCTTTTGCTGTTTTCACTTCACTCCCGGCTTCTTTGATTTTCCAGAGTCTGCAGTTTCAGGAGCAGCCTCGGGCTCAAACCCTGTTCCTGTTGGAGCTCTCACTAATGAGGACTAACACAGGTGGGTGACATTGATTTCCTTTAACTGAGGCCGAGACCACAGGAAACAAACTGGCCAGTATTTGCTCCTGTAATTTGACTAAATGGAGAAATAAAAGAAACTAAAATGCCACCTGGAAGTTAAAAAAAAAACAGTTTGTTCCTTTTTTAAACACTAGATCTGTTGCAAAGTGAACAAGTTTATAGTTTGTTGTTGTTTACAATGTTTACAAAGAATAACAGATTTTATTCACACAAACTATGTGTGACGGCCAGTGGGCTGGCCTTGTGTTTTGCTTTTTCTTTTACCTGTTTCTTGCAGGTAGGTGGAGCTGACCCAATTATTGATGCAGCACACCTGAGAGGCCAGTCCCAGTGTATATAAAGACACCTTGACTGAACCAGAGGGCTGGCTTTGGGCTCTGGCTCTCTCTGTCTGGCACTCATCATGGAAGTTTCAGTTATAGCTGTTATGTCCTTTAAATGGTCTTTAAGTTGCTTTACCTAATTTCATTAAATATGTCTTACAGCCTTTAAAAGCCTGTGTGTGGTCTCCCTCTTGATTGTCACTTCCTATGAGCCGGGTTGTGACAAATGGGGGCTCGTCCGGGATCGTCTGTGCAATTTTCCTGGTTTGGTGAGCTTTCTAACATTTGATTGAGAGCTGGTCTGTTTGCAGCTGCTTGTCTAGTTGTGTCTTGGCTAGGGCTTGCCTTGTAGGCAATTGTTGAGTTGATTGCTGATCAGTTTGGTTATTGGTGGTGCTTTGATATTCTGGGTTTGCTGTGTATTGTGTTTGGGAGGCCATTTGGTTAGGCAGATTAAGTGGAGGCAGTCATGTTAACACTGTTGTTTTGCTGTAGACTTAAGTTTACTGGAGCTACTGTTGGTGTGCTGTCTTGTGTGACCTTTGTGTGAGCTACAGCATGCGTATGATGAATATTGTTTAAACTAATTTTGGCAACATCTTTTCTTATTTGTAGCCTCTGTTAATACACTGGTTTAACAGAGGCTCACTTACGCTCTGCTTGTTAGCTGCTCAGTACCAATCAGATGAGGCTTTCAGCCTGTGGATGCAGAAAGTGGAGCGTTTAGCTGGAGACAACAAAAGCTCATAGTGCGTCCATCAGTAAAAACATGCATTACAGCCGCCTGTCTGTTGGAAGAGGACAACAGCAATCAGACATGGAGCTAACGTGGTTTTCTAAGCTGTCTTTTTCAAGCACAGCGCTCATTTCAGCGTCTTTGGCAGGTTTGTTTGAATCATTCACCAATAATGCTCCTCGTGTCTCCCGTGCACCTGCGTACTCAGGTACACGAGCTCTCCTCAGCGTCCTTGACCATGTCTACTGTTTTGCAGTGAGAGAAGATTAATATATAATAATCCTGTTACTGCTGCCACCTGCATCATGTTTGTGTAGTTGTGTTTCCAAGTGAAGTTACACAGATTTGTGTTGCATTTACACAAAAACAGCAGCATCGTTGCGTCTCTGGTGTTAAATGCGGATGTTTTGCTGTTTAAGGCGGCCGGCGTATGATTTCAGGGTGCATCCAACTCATTCCCTGGTGACTCCACAATATAGTGAAAACTATATAATGGGCGAATGAGTAAACAAGCGCACAACTGGAGCACAGCCGTGAAAAGGTCATTAAAGAAAGCAGGTTTGTGGAGTTCTTCTTCCCCCTACTGGCACAAAATACAAGAAACGCAGCTTGACTGTGGACCATTAGGTCGTTATGCTTCTACTTGTTGTGCATCTACGATTCGTCCTTTTTGTTGTGAAACATGTCGTTCTAACTCTGTTTTACATCAGTTGTTGTTGTTGTTGTTCCATCAGTGTGTGAGCTGTCGTTGATTATTTCTGATTACTGGACACACGGTCACGCCGCCCGCTGTCAATAGGTGCTCTTTCTTTCCCTTCCTCGCTGTGTCGCACAAACTGCTGAAACAATGATGACTAATGAGAGCGGAGCGGCGCTCTCCCGCCCCCTGTCATCGCTGGCTTTCATGAGACTCATTTTACCAGAAGCGGCTCAGCAGGAAGAGCCGTGAACTGTGCCCAAATTGTAAGGGAGGTGAGTTAGTAGCCCCCATACGGAGTTTGAAGTAGGTCAGGTTGCCTCGTCTGATAGTTTTACACGTCACCTTGTGAGCAGAGGATGAAAAAGACCACCACCCAAGCATAAGTCGTCTCCTTAAGCTGCTGAGCTGTGCATGCTCTCCTGCTGTGGAACACATGTCTGCAGATGATTCTGACGAGGAGGTTAAACTCTGATGTTTGAGGAAGTCTGGTTCATATTTTCTGCTTCTGCTTACAGCTTTAGAGATTTAACCCGGCCTCTCACCCGTGACAGCAAAGAGGCTCCAAGACCACAAGTGGACGAAGATGGATGGATGTTTTTGGGTTTTTAAGTGTAGTAATTGTATCTCTGGTTGGAATAAAGACTACTAGCACTTCTTCCAGCTCCACCCTGTAGTCGTTGCCACAGTCGATCACCTGCCTGCTGTTTCCCTACAGTACTATCTCACCACGGTCACACCGATCGTCCTTCTTCACTACGTCCATGAATCTCTATCCAGTATCTCTCCTCTGTTCATGTCCAAACCTTTACAGCTTTGCTGCCTAACTGTGTTTCTCAAACACTCAACCTGAGCGTCTCTCTGACGTGCTCGCCTCAAACCTGTCCATTCTGGTCACTCCTAGTAAAATCTTGACATCTTTGCTGCCTCCAGCTCAGCGTCCTGTCATCACAGCAGGTCTCGCTACCATCATGAAAATCTGCCCTTTCACGTTCGATGAAACCAAGACTGTTGGGATTAAATTACTGTGTTTTGAAAAGAAAAATTTAATTTATGTTTAAGATTTTAATCAGGCAGCACGGTGGTTAGCACTGTTGCTGCACAGCAAGAAGGTCCTGAGTTCAATTCCACCATCAGGTCTTTCTGTGTGGAGTTTGCATGTTCTCCCCGTGTTTGCGTGGGTTCTCTCCGGGTACTCCGGCTTCCTCCCACCGTCCAAAGACATGCAGCTTGTGGGGATAGGTTAATTGGATAATCCAAATTGCCACTAGGTGTGAATGTGCGAATGAAAGTAGCGCGAATGGTTGTCTGTCCCTGTGTGTTGGCCAGTGTTGCCAACTCCTCAGTAAGGAAAATCACTATTAGTTGTCCTAGAAGTCGCTAGAAGTCGCTAAATGACGTCATCACCTAATTTGCATAATTGGTCATGCTAATGTAATTGTAACCTATGTTGTTGGAGAGAGAAATAACATCGTGGACGAGACATAAAGTGAGTAAAAAACGTCCTAAATGCATTTAGAATTTATTTAGAACTACAAATTAAATTTATTTTAGCAATTATTGTTTTTTTTTAATGTCACAATTCCAACCCTGCTCCTTTATCCGGGCTTGGACCGGCAAAAGTGACCCGAAATAGGCACTCTGGTGGAGTTACTTTGTGTGTGTGTGTTTATAAGTAGTTTTAAACCTTGTGATCCACAAAACAGCATAAGAGTAAAAGAAGAACTGACTGCGTTACAGCACCCGCTGCTTGTTGAGAGTAAAAGCGATATGTGCTTTCACGTCTTTTTTTAGACGCTAAATATAGCGACAAAATCGCTAAGTTGGCAACACTGGTGTTGGCCCTTCGACAGACTGGTGACCTGTCCAGGATGTACCCCACCTCTCGCCCTATGACAGCTGGGATAGGCTCCAGCGCCCCCGCGACCCTGAAAAGGATAAGCGAATGGATGGATGGATTTTAATCATTTGAAGGATTTTCTGCATTTAAGAAAAGGCTCAGTACCTGTTACTTAATTAAACAGGTACAACTTGTTCCTTGGACCCATTGAGCAGATTTTTATCAAATTTGGCTGACGACACTTTGGCATTTTAGAGGTAGGACCAAAACTAAAACACTAACATCTGTGGCACAAAGAAACAAAAGAGTTCATGTACATGTTCCAGTACAGAGCGCCCCAGTCATGTGTTGGTGACACGATCTGTGATGGTTTCTGAACAACTCTGAAGCTAACACGTCTCAACAGGAAGTGCGTTTCTTGTGTGCAGAATGTTTTGGATATAAAAATGAACGTGAGGTCCCGTTACGACAGCCTTCGCGGCTCTGACTGAGAGGACAATTTGCTCTCTGTTGACCTTTCAGTGAAAATCCCACCCTGAGCAATCATCCAAACAACCCATTCAGTAAAAGTAAGGAACATTTTTACATATAATCGGCTCAGGGCAGCGCAGGCCAGTGTTTATACATATGTTAATAACGTCTGAGAAACAGGGCCATTATTCATTCTTTAAATGGAAAACTGCAAATGCAAAACAACGCCTGTCATGAAGTCCTAAAAACAGTAAAGGCCACAACTTTAATACATAAACACTGCATGTAATCGCACACACGACAGGAAGTGTGTGGAAAAAGGGCAGAGAGACACGACGACCTCGGTGCAGCTCAGGCTTTCAGTCTCACTGTGGAGGATTGTTAGTGATTACAGTTCATTACTGGCTCGTTTCGAGCGACACAGCCACATTAACCTGTTACAGGGTCAGTGAGCCCCCGCTGATACCCAACCAGTCACTCCCCCTATATGAACCTCCTGGGATTGTCAGCTTGGACCAGATGCAGACAGAGTAACTGTAACTGTATAAGCAGCATTAAAAGTACCAAAGTAATCCAACCACTCAGGGATAACGAGACACGGGAAATTAAACAAAATTCAAAGCACAAGATGAAAAAAGTCCACCGAAATAAAACAGGAAATAACAAACACTGAGATGAAAACGCCAACGTCCAAACCTGATGCAAAGGGCAGAAGAACAGCCACAGAGACTCGAGGAACAGAAAGGAAACAAGAGACCTAACGACCTTCTAACCCTCTGAAGTACTAAAGCTCACCAATAACAAAATGACTCAAAAACACCAGGAAACATAATAAGACCATAAACAAAATAGCACAAGGATGCAAATCTCTCCATAAAAGCCCAAAGAAATCATGAAGCCAATAAACTGAACAACTGTGTGTTCAGGACTCGGATCAGGACGCCATCAGTGACAATGATGCTGCAAATGAAGCCACACCTGAAATCAGACCCTGCTTCATTTTCTGTGTTCATATAAATGTATATTACATTTATGTAACACTGTATTCAATTAGACTTGAAATTAACTATTAATATTTGAATATTTACTCATATATCCAGTGATGGTGTCCTTTTCTCATAGACTTCTTTACAATCAGTCTTCCTTTTGCTCTTCACTGGAAAGAATCCGTGAGGTTTAAATGCATAAAACATTAAAATTATTGCAACCGGGAGCCTCAAAATCAGTCTGAGTCTACGTAGCAGACACGTTCTGGACGTCCAGTTCTTTAAGTGCATCGGGCTCCAGGTGAATTGGGGGCAGGATCTCGAACAGCAAACCTTTGACTTCATTTTCATCGCCAGGAAGTGGGAATAGTTGCAGGGAGCAGATTTTGGGAGCAGCCTGTGTGGAGATTGTGTTTGTGGCATGAGATGGAGAGCTGGCGTGCACCACATATTGTTCCCTCTGAAAGTTCAGCCACCACCAAACACACGTTTTCTGGTTTGGATAAATTCCTCCAAATGGAAAAAAAAAGCTCCTGGTTTCGCTCGTCGCTGCTTTCAGGCTTGGAAACTGAACTCTTCCTCTGTAAACGGCCAAAAACCCTTGATTGCAGCTGGAGACCCAGCTGTCATCACCTCCACTAACTCTGGGTTAGTCTGAAGGAGATGATGATGGCTTGAAGCTCCTGATGAAATCCCAGAGAGCACAGTTGAAGCGGTTCAGAGAGGGACTTCTGGGCTCGAACCTCTCCCAACATGACTGAGACGATGACACTGGACAGAAGATGCTCAAATTTTAATCTGGTCCTTTTGGATTTTCATAGATCTGACTGTTGATCAAACCTCAAATTAGAGTCTATAAAAGCTCGCTGCTGGTAAAGGTCAAACCATTTTCCCTGGAAGACTCTTGCCTTGGTATTCCTCACCTCCTTCAGTACTAATTAGCTGATGTTTCCTGTGACTCATCTAAAAGAGGAGCAGGTGGTCACAAAGGTGTTAATGCTCGATTCACCCAAATATCTTAAATAGATTCACATTCATTTTTACACGAGGACAAAAAAATCTGAATTTGTGTCCTCCTGTTGAATTTTTGGGGGGGTTTTTTGTTTTGTTTTTTTGCAAAGAAAATGTTTTTTGTTAGTTTATTTCATGATTTAAGAAAGAAAGTTGTTTAGTATGAAGGAGAAAGGACACACTGTACCCTTATTTTTTTCTTCCAATAATTTCCTGTTAGTCTTCAGACTGCTGCACATCCTGTTAGTTGTTAATAAATAACTTGTGCAAACTCAAGGACGTCTTAGAGTGAATCATGTACTAATACTCTGACTGCATAGCTGGACTGGCCAGATTTTTCGTTTTTATGGGCCGATGGGTTTTTGTTTTTTTTAATTTTTTTTCCGTAAAGGTGTAAACACTGAAAGGTGGTGGATTGGCCAGATGAAGGGAGCTGTGTAAAAATAACTCAGTTTTTTAGGGTTCAGAAGTAGCTAAGTACTGTATATGATGCCAGTATTTTCCACATTTTCTTGATACTGTACCAGTACTGTGTGTAAAATGCCATCAAAAAGTCAATTAAGTTTTATTCTTTCTCACCTGTCTTTCTGTCTCCTTTCACTTATTAAAGGTTGCCATGTTAGAAAAAATATTTTGCCCTGCCGTGCTGTTTATTGATGTGGCAAATGAATGGTTTATGAAAATATATCTAAATCTGTCATCAGTAATCAGTAATGATCATGTCTCACCTCTAGTCTTCTCTGTCTTAATTTCAGGTTTTCACCATGTGTTGTAGAGGTTCAGGAAGTTAACTCGACCAACAGTCTACTTTCAGGTACTGTTTAGAATACCAGAATAGGGAGGATGGTGCAGGTTTAAGTTTATTAGATTGATACATATTAGGGCTGCCACGATTAGTCGACTATCAAAATCGTCGACGACTGATTTAATAGTCGACGCGTCGTTTGAAGCTTTGTAAGATCACAAAAGACGCAGGAATAAGTAGTAGGATTTAAGAGTGTAATAACGGACTGAAACAGAAGATGGCAGCACTGCATGTACAAGGATGCCAGCTGCCGTTAAACCCCGAAGAAGAAGAAGAAGCTGTGTCCCAGAATTCATAGCGCAGCCCAGCTCAGTTGTCAACAATGGCGGCAGCTAGTTAGTTTAATATTACTCTTATTATTCTTTCTGGGTCACAAAATAAATGTTTAACATGTTTTCAGGCGAGAATGTAGCTGTGTAAACCTCAAATATCTGCTCAGTTTATGAAGACACCACATATTTTCAAAAGCGCTCCGACGTTTTCGGAGACGTCTGTTAGCCACTAGCTCGATAGCTAGCCGGGGGCTAGGCTAACTAGAGCCGTGAGAACACCGGACCCCCGGCAAATCGTTTTCAAACCCACCTCCGTCTTTCGCTACTCAGGTTAAATATATATAAGTCACTTAGATAACTTAAAAATGTTATTGTTTGGCTTTTTTTAGTATTTTATTTGTTCCTGAGTAAATCGGTTTGGCTGAGATTAAAGTTCTAGTTTTTACACAGCTGGATAAACATCAAGCAGACAGCTGATTATCAGAAGTGTGAGATGCTCCAGAATATCCTCCGGTGTCCTGTTATATTTTAGATAGCAAGCAGTTTATTAAACTTCACCAAAACAATCTGTAAATTTCATTAAAATTTAATAAACTATCATCTTGTCTTTATTTTTAGTTAGCACATACCTTAAACACTTAAAGCTGTAAGCTAATGATAGTTATATAAGAGCAGATGCTGCTGGTGCAATAAGCTGTACGTTTTATGTCCAATAGATGATGATCTGATTAGTCGACTAATCACAAAAATAATCGGTGACTAGTCGACTATCAAAATAATCGTTTGTGGCAGCCCTAATACATATATACCAACAAGACAGTGTACATCACTGTGACAACAGCGTTTGTTTTCATTCAAAGGCTTTATGGTTTTTCCTATAATACCTGGGGGGCCGGTCTCTAGTCAAAATGCGCGGGCCGATTTTTTGTCCCAGTCCAGCCCTGACTGACTGTTTGGTACAAATGAGTTATTTGTGTGCATGAAAACACATCAAAGTAGGAGATTAAACCACTGACCGCGAACTCAGAAAAACATTATTAGCAAAGAAGGACACATTTTAGAGCTTTCAGGTTATGAAAATGATGAAAAATGTTTTGTTTAAATGTGTATCTGGTGTCTTTTTACCAAATGCTGGAAATGAGCAACAAAAGCAATCCATAAGTCCCATTAAATCCTTGGTGATCAGTAACTGACAGTGGATTAACAGAGTGGAATAATAAATCATTAGAAGCAACAGACACATGGCCTGTGAGAGTGCGAGTAAGCCTTTGATTCTCATTTGATTTCATTGCAGAGGACCGATCGAAGAAACAGGAGCTTCAACGATGGAGTGAAGCAGCTCCGAGCAGAAGAAGCAAACGATGCAACAAATGCTCCTTTTATCTGAAACAGAAAGCCTGAGTTAGCAAAGTTGCTACCATTGTGATGCCTGTTATCTCTGACTGGGTTTTTAAGTTTTGTCGAGCTAGCCAATGCAAAGAAAGTCTGGTTATGTTGCACACCTGTGCATCTTCACTGGTTAGTAGTTACTGAAGCTTCAAAACAAGAATACAGTGGAACCCCGACTTACGAATACCCCATTTAACGAAAAAGTCAAGTTACGAAGGCACTTAACGGCAATATTTCTGCCCGTGTTACGGCAAAATGCCCAGTATATGAAATCTGCTGGTTCTGATTGGCTGAGCCCAGAAGGCCTACAATGTCTTCCGAATCATGTGACAACTTGCGCTTCGCTGTTCCACTTGAACAACGTATTGTTGTTGCAGTTAGCAATTAGCCTATAGCCTATCGCTCACTCAAAAGGCGCGATGGGTGCTTCGACTTACGAAACTTTTCAACTTACGAAAGACCCTCGGGAGTCGGGGTGTAAATGGATTGCCTCTAGCAAAAGAATCATAGCTGGTTTTGTCAGAAGGATGAAAAAAATGAATGAAAACGAATCTCCAAATATACTTTCAACCTAAGGGACATAATGATTCAAGTAAAATAGAGTCATATTAGGATTGAACAGAAAACGATTAATTAATACTGGAGAAACCAGCAAAGAACATGACAAAGTTTAGTGACACTCAATTAAAGGAACAAGTCGAGAGTAATGAGGAACGTGGGAAATTATTGACTAATGCAGAGTTTCAGAGGTGGTTATTTCTAAATTATCACTACCTGGATCTGCAGTTATTGCAGGACCTTTAACTATCAGGCTCTTTCTGATTCTCTCCTCATTTGCAGTAATCAGGCGTGTTGTTTTACGTGTCCTGTAGTTTAAGGACCAACATAACTGACATAAACAATTAGTCCATGATTGTTCCTGTCTAACTTCTTACTGATGAGGAAAACGCCCTCACTCGCTTTACTTTGTGTGCACAAAGCCTGCATGACATGCTGTGATTTTAAGCTAAACTTAGCACAAAAAGTCAGGAAATCTGAGTTTGGCCAAACAAATGCTTCTTGGCAGTAAATACCTCTCGTACCATTGAAAACCTTTATTTCCCCTTACATGGTGCCACATTTGTGGTGAAAATGCATTTGTTGGTTGGGCAGCAGAGTTAAATATTTGGGTTGCACCCATTAAAACTTCCAAGATCTTCTCTGCCAATGCCAAACAGCTTATTCTGCTGTTGACTCTTGTTTTGAGCTGCTGATAAAACAGTTTGGCACCTGTGCCATAGGGCAGCTTCAAGCTGGTGTTCTATAAAACAAGTTGCAGGATTATTTGGAGACAGCCGTAGTACCAGCTCCAACTTGAAGGCCAAGTTTTATAAGCAGGAGACGTCAGAAACAGGCTGGGAAGATGAGACCACAAGAAGTCGATTTCCTCACCCTGTCAGAACTTAAGAACCGCAGGCGGTCTTCTACAGATTTGGAGTCAAGGTTTGCAGAATGACATAGCTGACGGCTCTCTACCCAAACAATCCAGACCAGACTGCACACAGCCAGTCTGCTCTCACAGGGCTGCTACCAGGCCCGTCATTACTGCCTTTCACTGTCAAGTCAGTTTTGCAACATCTTGATCTCAGTGCAGACAGAGATCAAGATGAGATTCTGCAACCATTGGAACTCAAGCGCCGACAACCCTCGCCCCCACAGAGCCGGGTTCATCAGAAGCCAGAGTTTGGGAGTGGAGAGGCCTGCAGTCCTGACCTCAAATGTCTAACACTTGTGGGCTCAGCGTGGGTGTGCCGTTCGTGCCAGTGTGAACAACACAACCAGACCGACTCACTCGTGACACATGCTGGTAGAAGAATAGGATGCCATCCCACACGTGTGTGACCAGGCTGGCGATCAGCAGCAGCAGCAGCAGGAGGAGACAGGATGTTGTGGCGGTGTACGGCTCCGCCACATGCAAACGAGACTCCTGTTGGTTAAAGTAACGAGCTGTTAAATTTCTTCAGACTTCAATCATCCAATAACACCAAACAAGAGTTAATAGCAAAACAAGTTGATTGGCAGAGGAGGAGTTTTCATGGGCATAACCCACATACTCAGCTCTGTAGCTGCAACCAACAAACGTGTTTTCCTTAAAACTGCGGCTCCATTTAAGGAGAAATAAACAGGCTTTCAAACAGGCTAAGATTTAGTGCCATCAAGCATTGTTGCAACAAAGAAGAGTTCAACCAAGCACAAATGTCCTTACTTTCTGCGCCAGGTTTATACCATTTATACGTCTGTAAATAATCAACTTTGAGTGATTAGCAGCAGTTTGGATTAGACTCTATTCGTCAAGTTGTTCCAGGCTTGCATAAGAAAGGGGAGCAGGTTTTGCTTTAAAATGAGGATTAAGAAGCCAAACCTGTGAGGGGTCAGACATGATGCCAAAAACAGAGGAAAAACAAAACACTCACGGCAACAACAGGAACCCTGACAAGGATTTATGGATTTGTACGAGTGAGCGTACACAGAGGATCACAGCGTCACACCGATGCTGCTCCTACATCTGAAGAACGCATCGACTGAGGCTCGCTGCAGAGAGCGCGCTCGCTGCGCTGATCCCTTTGTGCTGATGTTGGCACAGGGCAGTCATCCCTTCACAGGAAAGTCCAATATTTGAACTTTTCACTCCTACTCCACTGCTTGGGCTGATGGGTAGTCTTACCGCCAGACAGGAGAAATACAGAAATGAGTCTGTCAGTGTAACGCTAAAAAAAGGAGCCAGTTTCTGCCGTTATTGGACTGGATTTAACGGCGAAATGACAGAATTGGGCAACATCCACAGTCAAAGTACTTTACAGATGCTCAAATACACATTTATGTTGATGCTTTAATGACAGCAAGTATTTTGAGAAAGGAGCCAAAGGGGGAAAAGAGACCACAAAACGTGGGCCTTTACTCCCTGAACCAAAAGGCTGGAAACACAAAATCTAACAAACAACAGAAACTGAAAGAAGAATCCAGAAGAGATGGGAAAATGCTGAGATACAGGTTGGAACATTTAAACTCTGATAAGTGTTGAGCCGACAATCACAAATGAGGGGAAAAGAACAAAAGCAGGAAGTGAGAAAACAAACCTTCAAAGTAAAACAGGAAGTAACCAAATCACCCTAACAAAACAAGACAAAGTCACCATCATGTCTCCAGGTTTGTTTCCAGCATTCACTAAAACTCTATAAAAAGTATTTTTGAAAGAGTTTAAGAAAAGTTTGGTGTGTCAGAGCTGATCAGGAGGTCGGGGTGATGGAGACCATATAAAGCACCTGATTCACACCACAGACGCTGGTTTGGATCCAGAGTCCTTTGTGCGGTTGGTTGGTTTAGGCAACAAAAGTACTTTTGTTTGGCTGCACATCACAAGGCCACAGATGCCGTCATTGGTGCGTCCAAGCTCCCGTCCTCGTCTTCCCCATCATTCCTGTATGTCCCAGCAGATTTTAAACTAAACCCTTGAACTAAAGGCTGAGGTTTGTTGGGACCAGTAATGACTGCGGGGCTAAAGGTCACACTGTGCGTTTAAATATGGCGTGAAATATCAGTGAGTGCGATTCCTGTGAATCTGGGTGCGGTTGTTTGAGTTCAACCTCCGTCAGCAGAGTCAAAGAGTAACAAAGATCCATTTGAGAAATTGCCCATAACATAATAAAATGCCTTTTGATATGCATGCTTTATTTCACTCTTAAATTAATTTAACACAGAGTGTTTTTCGTAGGGCAGCTCGGCGGCACATCTTGTCCTCTCAGACTAATCCCAGCTTAGAGCTGGCTCCCTGCTGTAACATCAGTTCTTCAACGCTTCCATACTGTGCTGAATAAAAGCGGCTGTGGTCCTGAAAATGGAAATCAGCCAGATTTGGGGTTGTGTTAGTTAATGCGAGGGCCACGGAGGTTTGCATGTCGCATGAGGCTCAGTCAGGTTCATCAGGACTATTTTAATCAAAGAAAATGTCCATATACACCGTGATGTTTCCACATGTGGCTGCGAAGACTCCACACAGAACAGAGAAGGCGTCAGACACTGAACAAGTCAGCAGGAAGTAGAGCCGGACGTCAGGCAAGCTAAAGCAGGTCAGATAGTCTCATTTATGTTTCTTTCATACAAAATAATGCTCCCCTGTGGAAGCCACCTGTCGGCTCTGGTGCACTGGAGCCAATCAAAATGTGGGACCCTCTGTGGGAGAGCTACACCTGAGAGTGAGATGGTTCGCTCACTAACAACTGTGCAATGTTGCTGTTGTGAAGGGGCTTATTTTCTTACACCAAACCATGATCCTAACAAAGTTTCAGTGCCTCACTCGGCAGTGAAAATTAAACAAAACAGCAGGAGGGAAAAAAGAGCACAACACAAAGGTGCAGACAGGATACAAACCACAGCCCCCGCCTGATAAGGCTGGCTTCTGCCACCAGTACACATCCAGCCTGCTAATGCACACGCTGCACATCTTTAAAGCAGGGCTCTTATCTCTGGTGGAAAGTAGTGCTGCAGCCTCAGGAATGTGAATGAGTTGCATGAGATATGCAAGTTGTATAAGATTTGTTTGTGAAGTATAAATGTTTGCTGGGTTAGGGCATGGATGAGAAACTCTGAGCCATCAGCTGATGCTGCATGGCATTAAAATCAGCTGTTATTAGCTCCTGTGCTAGCACTGTGGGCTAATCCTGACTGTGGCCAGCCTGGTTTAACTGGCTGATGTGCTGATACCCCTAACATTTGTCTGTTGAATATTTAGTAGTGAGGAAGCTTCAGGTCCGGACATGTTGCACAGGTGACATCCTGCCACAGTATCATGCTGGAATTCAGTGTTTTCAATGTTTTCACAAACTCCGAGGTGCTTGATTTTATACACCTGTAGCCACAGGTGTGATTGGACCCCCTCAATTCAGTGATTTGGATGAGTGAGTGAATACTTTTGGCAATATAGTGCATTAGCCCAGAGTGACATGTTTGGTTTGATGAGTAGTGCCGTCTGTGCAGAGCAGGAGTCAGGACGTGGGAAGTCCACTTGCTTGCCTTAGCTGTTATTAAATGGACTTTAGAGGGAGTTCAGCTAAAGACTGGTGATGGGAAAGTACTGAGGGGGAGTTCATGTGTTCAGATCAGCTAAAGATGTGAATTCAGTCGTCTGAAGCCACCTGATAGAGGTTTAGGTGTATGTTTCAACGCAGCTACAGAGACCAAGGCTACATGGTCACAGACAGAAATGAGTTTGATTAATGGATATATATAATATCTATCTATAATTAGAGATGGCACGATACCACTTTTTTATGTCCGATACCGATACCGATATCATAAATTTGGATATCTGCCGATACCGATATGAATCCGATATAGTGTGTTTTTTAATCAACAAAACGTTTTTTTAATATCTTGCTGCATTTTGTATAAGTTTATACTCAAGTTTAAATAAATAACAACACTAAAGCTATTCTGTTATACCTGTATGTAAAAAATACACTGCGTCCAAAATATGTCATAGTTCAGCAAAACTGATCAATCTAATAAAGTTAAACCTGCTCCATCCTCCCTATTCTGGTATTTTAAAGAGTACTTAGAAGAAATTTTAAGCAACCTAACTAATAGGGTTGCAAACTCCCAGCAAAAAAAAAAAAAAAAATAGGGAACCACCCCCCACCTCATGATGCTTAATCGATGTAATCAAATTTAATTTGATGCAGGGGGAAAATGCACAGAAATAAATTATTTTTCAAGAATAATTAAATAGATTCAACATCTTTCTTCAACAGAATTGCAGACTGCACAGATGGTATCTTCCCAAAGGAAAAAGTACTATAGCTTACTAGGGTATATTAGACTTAACAGTTACTATATACAGTAATGGACTTCTATATATTTTACACAAGATTAAAACTTTGGGTGTAAGAGTCAGATAATTATTTATTAAAAACTAGACATTTTAAATGAGAATAAGAAAGAAAAGTATTTCTTTGTGCCCCCTTTTCCCTGTTCATGCCCTATCGGCCCCCCTGGCTAAACTTTGCTAGATCCGCCCCTGCACAGTTACCAGCCGTCAGCTGTAGAAAAAGATCCTGGTCTAGAAAGTAATATTAAATAAATTCTAACAACAGCTTATCAAGCTTAAACGTGCTGCTGTTGTTCAGCCGCTGGTTTCCTCTTTTTGGTGAGAAGTGGGCCAAAAACTAAGAAGAGAGACGGACTCGCGACAGAAAAGCCGATCAGCTGATCATTAAGCAGTTTCACGATTGAAGCAGCAGGAGAGAGAGAGAGAGAGAGAGAGGCAGTCGCTCCAGGTATGGTTGTTAAGCTTAACGTGGGAATGCTTTACAGACATTCAGAGATGAACTTACACACTTGCTTTATTTCTCTCTGGGAAAACTTCCTCATAGATGAAATGCTGGTTTGGTAGCAAGGCTACAAATACACACAGCCGCTCTATCACGTGATGCATACTGCTGCGACGTGCTACGGTTATGAGCGGAGTTACGCCGTGTAGCAAGTTTTGTGAGGTGCTTTTTTGATATTTAATGGATCGGATTACATTTTTTATTTCTCGCCGATATCCGATCCAGTAATTTGGGTCAGTATCGGACCGATACCGATACGTAATATCGGATCGGTCCATCTCTATCTATAATAACATACAGCCTTTTAATCATTCAAACAGTGTTTTCACTCATAAGCAGGTTTCAAACTTTCCCTTTGTGGTCAGACGAGCACGGAGAGATGGACAGAAACTAACTCGGAGCTCACTTTCTTTCATAACAGAGTCTATATTAGTGAACTGTGGGAATACGCTCGCTGGCCTCTGGTTAGTTTGCATGTTTTGCTGAATCACAGGAGCGAATGTACTGCCAAGGCTGTGCATGCTTTATGTGAAGCTGTGCAGTGAGGGTACAGGAGTGCTCTTACTGGGAAGTTGTATTTTAATCATCTCGCTGCCACACAGAGCAGAGGGTTGTCCGTGCACACCTGACCCAGTTATGGTTTATGTGCAGTCTCTCAAATTATATCTGCTTCACAATATTAACTGCTCTCCCCCCTTTTTTTGTTTTTAGCTCGTGATTTTGCATTTTGATTGTTTTTGTGTGAATAACCACCACAACCCTTCTGTCTCCGAGCTTTGATTAAAGAATAATGAGTCTTAGCATTGCTTGTTTGTTCCTCCTGGCTGCTGCAGATATCATTATTCAGAGCAGTTTATGTCATCAAATCAAGTCACTAAAATGAAAGAGCAGCTCTGACACCCAGCAAGCCTTAGTGCAGCTGTTTTAGATCTTATTTGAATGAAAAACCTGATGGATGCAAATGAAATTGAAGCTGCAACAAACTGCTGTGAACGCCATTACTGCAAACACTGCAGCGTGAATTAAACTGACTTAGTTTGACACAATTAAAAAATACATGTGCAACTGATTCCTGCACCTAAAGAGAAAAATATTCATGAATATGTTGAACTGTAGGAGCATCGCTGTCTCCAGAGAGATCCATCGTACCAGAAACATGTTTATTCTCTTTCCCTGTCAGCCGATCTCTTTAAGGGTCACAACAACAGACCGTCTGTCTCCATCTCCCCCGTCCCCAACATCCTCCTCTGTCACACCAACCCTCCACACGTCCTATTTCACCACATCTGTGAGTCTTCTTTATAACAACAATAAAAATGTGAAGAAACCACAAGGAAACGGCCACATGTTGCGCTCTGAATGGCGGGCTCGGACCCAAACGCAGGACTCGGAGACACAGCGCTTAACTAAAGGTGGCAGTTTGTTGCTGGAAAAAAACAAACTTAAAATAAAAAGCATGAATACTAAAGAAAGAAACCAAACATGAACTAGAACTAAGAAACTTGCGCTGCTACACCATTGAACTACACATGACACACAGCAGCGTGGAGGACCCAAAAGACAGGGGAAGACTGAGGACTTAATGGTTGTGTCCAAATTCATGGGCTGCATCCTCCTGAGGACTGATTACGTCACAGCGAAGCGCCGAAGGCTGTGCAAATTCGTAGACTCCTCTGAATGCAGCCGACAAATGCGTCCTCCTTTTCTCCGAGTTTGAAGGATGGGTCGGGTTTGTCCTTCGTGGCCTACCATATCCCAGAATTCATAGCGCGGTCACAAAATAAACTTTTAACATATTTTCAGGTGAGAAAGTAGCTGTGTAAACATCAAATATCTGCTCGTTTATCAAGATATCGCATATTTGCAAAAGTGCTTCGATGTTTTCGGAGACGTCTGCTACCCACCAGCTCGATAGCTAGCCGGGAGCTCGAGGGTCACTGAAGCCGCCGAGAACGGCACAACTCCCGGCACATCATTTTCAGATCACCGCAGACTTTCGCTGCTCGGGTTAAACGTAATATATAAGTCAGTTAGACAACCTAAAAATGTTATTGTTGGGCTTTTTCCAGTGTTTTGTTTGTTCGTGAGTAAATCGGTTTGGCTGAGATTAAAGTTATTAGATTAGATAAAATAAAACTTTATTAATCCCCCGGGTGGTTTTTACACAGCTGAATAAACGTCAAACAGAAAACTGATTAAACAGAAGTGTGAGACGGTCGAGAATTTCCTCCAGTGTCCTGTTATATTTTAGACAGCAAGGAGCAGACGGCCGAGTTTATTAAACTCCACCGAGACAGCGCTGACGCTAATCAGAAGGCTAGACCGTCCAATTTCACGGCCGTTTACTTCCGGCCTACCTGACCTTCTGAGGACCCGGCCCACATAGACCGCGAAGGTCCTCAGGAGGATGCAGCCCATGAATTTGGACACGACCAAATACACAGGCAGGAGAGGAGGGGACACAGGTGGGGACACAGGTGGGGACACAGGTGGGGACACAGGTGGGGACACAGGTGGGGCTAATCAGACAAAACAAGACAATAGGGAAGCAAAACTGAACACACTGACATAGGACACGAGACTGTCAAAGTAAAACATGACGCATGCACAGTGACACGGACTTGACCCTGAGATATGAAACACAGAGAGGACACAGTGTCTGAAACTAGAAGCTAAAAACAACAAATATAACATGAACAGAAAACCATCAAGAGAACTAAAACCAGGAATAACGATAATTAAGGAACATAAACAGTCACAGACCCAGGCCAAACTTAAAGCTGAAGGAAAATGATTATTATCCTTACATTCACTGAATTTGCAGACACATAGCAATGTCTGCAGGCCTCGAGGGCCAGTGTCCTGCAGGTCATAGATGTGTCCTCCTTCTTCTTCTTCTTCTTCTTCTGTCAAGTTTAACGGCAGCTTGCATCCAAAACTGTTGCATTACTGCCACCTCCTGGCTGTTAATCGTCCATCATTCCTGAATCCTCAGATCCTCTTGATGTAGACGTGTCCTTGATCCATCACAGCTGACGGCTAAACGACCTCCTCAACAAGTCCTGAAGTTCTCCAGAGGCTGGTAATGAACTCATCATCTAAAACCTGCAGGACACCGGCCCTCGAGGCCTGGAGTTCCCACCCCTGGTTTACAGTTACTGCAGTAAATAAAAATAAATAAATAAAGACAGCACAGTGAAAACTGTTTTGCATGGTTATGATCCACCATAAGTGTTCATGTGCACTCAAGGGTGATGGTCACATTCTTCTGCTAATGCAATCCACGGTCACACGAGGGCTGAGGCCTATTCAGGGAGTCTGTGGGAGTTTCTCTGTGGGTCATTTATTTTGAGTTTTATATTTCCTGGTTTGTTTCTGGATATTTCCAGGTTTCATAGCAGGACGTGTTCTCGGTTTGTTGTGTATCGCAGCCTCCTTTGTGCGTCCACGTCAGCTTTAGTTTCTGTCTGTTTTTTTGTGTGTTTTTTTCATGGCCCTCTGTTCTGCTGCGTCTCTTCCTCTTTTATTTTGGTAAGCGTTGCTCTCCGTGTGTTGTTGAGGGTCGCCTTCGTGTCTCGTTTGTGTCTGCAGCTGTGTGTCCCACCTGCTCGCTCGCCCCTCCTTACCTTTGGTATAAATGATCTGAGTCTCTGTAGCTGTGCTCCTCTCGGTGTTTCGTCACAGCACTTGGAGTTTTCTGTTGTGAACCAGTGTGAACTTTCTGTTGATTCAGCAATAAACACTTTCTGTTCAGCTCCGTCTGCCTCATTCAGAACATCGAGCAACTCTCTGCACGGCCGACTGTGACACAGACACAGAAACCATTGTGCCCTGAGCTGCTGGATCTGGATTTCAGGTCTTACTTGCAGGAATGAAGCAATTAAACCACACAAGTGTTTAAAAATAACATTTGATTTACGCCCTTTAATGACACTGATGCTAAAGCTTCAGGCTTTCAGCAGGTTAACAGTTTAAAATGCAGAGAGATTCTTTCTTGCTGCTGTTTCTCAGGTTTGTTTCAAACTGAAGCCTCTGGGCTCAAAGCTTCTGGTTCTCAGAGCAAAACATGTGACATGCAAGAGCCTGGTGCTAGTTTTCAGAGCTCTGATCCTGCAGATCCCAGCCTGGCTGTCATCTTAAAGTTCAGCCTTCTCCTAGAACACAACATTTTTCCCCTTTAACTCGTAGCTGCACGCTAAGCATTTTGGGCTCTAATGCATTTATTTATAGCTAGTATGTCTTTCAAAATAAACCCACTCGATGGTTATGAGACTTTCCCGCAGAATTTGCTTTGAGAAAGTCGTCTTTCACAGTCCTCATGTCCGTGAAGCTCTCCTTTCTGCAGACCCAGAGGACTGCAGGAATGCTCATGGTTTGCCTGCATGCCGGCTGAATATTTGGTTTGTGTGGGCAGGCTGCAAAATGGACCTCTGTCTCCTTTTTCATGAGCAGCTCATCTGTCGTGAACGCTTCAGAAAGTGCTTTTAGCTTTTTTCTGGGTGTGCGCTGATCTGGTATCTGCTTGAGCAGAGCGGGGAAAAAACCTTTAATCAGGGTGAAATATGAAGAAAACACTTTAAAAATATAATCCCTGAAGTCTTCTCGTCCCTCAGCTTTCACAGGTGTTTCGTGAAGTCTTTGGGTGATGACCGTGGCACGGACCTTGTCCCCGCCTGTGCACACCTCTCTTACATTTACTTCCCAAAATGAGACCTTCTAGTTGCTGTGTCACAGCCTCCACTATCAAACACAAAAGAGCCACTTATTGTTTATGACTGGGATAAAAAGGGATTAAACATGTTGTTCTGGCTTGGATGCTGCACTCAGACTTTTCTGGGTGACAGTGTCTCTTGGTCACCTAAAAATACAATTGCACTATAATTTGTCACATTTACAAGAATCAGAATCAGAAAGGGTTTTATTGCCAAATGTTGAGCAGGTTTACAACATTAGGAAATTGCTGCGGGACTTAGTGCAAACATACTGTCATATAACACTTAAATAGACATGAAAATAAAAATAAGAATAAGAATTAAAAGTGCTAAGTAGATAGATATGTACATGAGTGCAGGTGGTGATCAGTGCAAACATGGCATGATCAACACGTTCTCACTCCCAAATGAAAGGTGACAAATCGTCAACATATTACATTTTCGGCTACCCACCACGTTCCTAAATGACGACCTTGGAAAAATGAGGAAATATGAGAACCATATGGACTCAATCTACACATGTTCGCTCTTTTTCTTCAAATCGCTCAGAAACACGCTATTTAACATCATTAAAGTCCTGGTTAAGATCACGAATAAGGTTATGGTTAGGGCTAGGGATAAGGTTAGGTTTAGGGCTGGAACGTCTGTTACCACAGGAGCGTTATTGCACTGGATTTCGGCCATAACCCGCCGCGTACCATAAGAACGCCGAAGGTCTCCTTTTGCGTTCCACAGGAATGCAGCGGGACGTGACAAAACGTCGGCATGTTACGTCTCGGGAGTGAGAACGGGCTGGAATGATGCAGTGAACACAGCGTAGGGTCATGTGTTAGTGGTGGGAACAGTCATACGGTTATTGTTCATGTGTCCAACAGCAGAGGGGAAGAAACTGTTCTTATGGTGAGAGGTTCTGGTGCGAATGGACCGGAGCCTCCAGCCTGAGGGGAGCAGGTCTAACAGACTGAGTCCAGGGTGAGAAGGGTCAGCTGTGACTGAGCTGCACGCCCCAGTGTCCTGGAGGTGTACAGGTCCTGCAGAGATGGGAGTCTGCAGCCAATCACCTTCTCAGCAGAGCGCACAACACGCTGCAGTCTCTGTTTGTCCCTGATAGTGGCTCCAGCGTACCACACGGTGATGGAGGAGGTGAGGGTGGACTCGATGATTGCGGTGTAGAATTGCATCATCGTCCGTGTTGGCAGGTTGAAAGGTGACTGAATTCTGTAGCTTTACAAAAAAAGCAACAATTTTTCACTTACTATAAAAAACAGAACATGTGCTGTACTGTGATCTGAACAAACAGTTTGATTTTTACTAAATTATTGCAGATGGACTCAGACAGCCAGGACAGAAACTGGATGCAGACATTTATACATTTATTTAAAGTCTATCTTCACGTCCTGCAGTCAGACTGTAAATAAAAGACTGGCAGAGGGAGTGAAGGGCAGCTCCCAGCTGACGACCCTGCAGAGAGCCCAGTGGCAGTTTTGAAGTTCAGATTTTATCTTCAGTCGATGGCAATTTTCTCACTTTTGCAGCCAGCTTCAGGCGAACGCTCCTCTCTCAAACTGAGATCCTGTGTCTGACTCATCACGACAGACAGCACAGAAAATCCTCAAGTTCCAGTTCTGCAGTGAAGCTGCCTTTTAAGGAACTTAAACCTGAAGGACTTTATTAGCCAGCAGGGGGCGACTGCTGTGATTTCAAAAGGTGTTAGAGTCCTGGTGACTCAGTAGTTTCAGGTTATACTGAATGACACCACATTCAAAGTGACCTCCATCGGTTTTCTGATGTTGGGTTTGAGCCTCAGCAGGTCATCTTCACCACCCAGTGCATCGCTGCCATTGAGTTAGCCGGCTAGATGTTTGTGTTAACAGATGTGCCTAAGGCAGGGGTGTCCAACTCCAGGCCTCGAGGGTCGGTGTCCTGCAGCTTTTAGATGTGTCCTTGATCCAACACAGCTGATTTAAATGCCTAAATGACCTCCTCAACATGTCCTGAAGTTCTCCAGAGGCTGGTAATGAACTCATCATCTGATTCAGGTGTGTTGACCCAGGGTGAGATCTAAGACCTGCAGGCCCTTGAGGCCTGGAGTTCAGTGGGAAGGAAAAACTCCCTTTTAACAGGAAGAAACCTCCAGCAGAACCAGGCTCAGGGAGGGGCGGGGCCATCTGCTGTGATTGGTTGGGGTGAGAGAAGGAGGACAGGATAAAGACAATCCCTGTCAGGACTCTTGCTGCAGCATTTTGGATTAACTGAAGGCTTTTCAGGGAGTTTTTAGGACATCCTGATAATAATGAATTACAGTCGTCCAGCCTGGAAGTAATAAATGCATGAACTAGTTTTTCAGCGTCACTCTGAGACAGGATATTTCTAATTTTAGAGATGTTGCGCAAACGGAAGAACGTTACAGGAAACAGATTTGAATAAATCTGTGGCTGGTTTCTGTTGGTGCACCTGTTTAATTCATCTTGTGCCACCTTTTAGCTTTCATTCAACTGTAAGTGAATTCACGGAGCTCATAGATCTTCACCTCTGCCTCCAACTGTTCAGTTTGACTCAGCGGGCAGACTCCCAGCTGCCCACTCCAATTTAATGAAGACCATTCATCACTCTGCAGCTTCACACAAAAACAAACTGTTCCCTTACTCACCTTTTTGAATTGGAAATGTCTCGAAGCACATCTTTTACTTCCTCGCCCGCTGTGCACGGCTCTGCTCTTCCTCCTCTGATTGTTCATTAATTCATTTCACACATTGCGACTCGCAGCGACTCCTCACACGGCGACACGTTTCACTTTAAATGCAGCGCCATATTTCACGTCGGAAGAAATGAGCTTCTCCCCTTTTCCTGTTCGATCGATACGACAATCTGTCAGACCTGCCTCGCTCGTGTGGCCGTTCTGCTTTACAATATGCTTTTCTTCCTGTTTCACAGCTGCCAATAAATTACTTTTGACCCTGAGTACACTAAAGGCTGTTAATCTCTTCAGATTTATTAATCGAGCAGCTTAGAAGTGTTGAAGGGTTCTCTCTCTAACAACACTCGCTCCCTCACACTCCTCATCATTCTGCAGACGATGATGGCGTCCTCTTCGGCTCAACAGTATAAAATATTTAATCTAAACGACATTTGTATTAAAGCAGTGCGCTGTCAAACAGACAAGCAAACGATGGCTGATTTATATTCAGTTTCTTTAAACACACAGATGCTTAAACGAGACAGGCTGTAAACAGGTGCTCAGTCAGAGATGCAGTTCATAAGTTTGCAGCAGGCAGAAGGTCACGCTCAAGGGAAAATAAAACACTGGGACAACAAATACATGAAGGACCAAAGCTGTGGAGAGTACACAAGCAATACTAACAAACAGGAAGTGAAACTGACAGGAATACACAAGAAAACAGATGTCTGAAGTATTGCACCAAATTACAAGCTGCTCGTGGACCCATACCACAACATGAATCCAAAAATTGTGACACAAAGCGGCTCTTTAGCCCCCAGACTCTCCACTGCTTCATCTGACGTTCAGTCTGTGTCATAGCTGGACTGGCCATCGGGCATACCGGGCATTTGCCCGGTGGGCCGCTGGCGATTTTTTGTTTTTATGGGCCGATCGATTTTTTTTTTTTTTTTTTTTGGAAGGGTATAAATATGAAAGGTGTTGGATTGGCCAATTGGTCATGATCGACTCTGGGCTGGACCAATTACAGCCGAGGAGGTCGGATGCACCCTCCCCCTTGTTTAGCAATCTTATAGGCCATCCATCGGCTCTTTGTTACTTCGGAAACATGGCTTAAACAATTTCCACGACGTAATCCGATAACAACCGATCTCTTTACCCGTCGGCTTCGCGTGGCTGTCATGCAACAGGTGTTGTGCCAAAAAGTGATTTCCAATGTTTGCGTGTATTTTTTATGTTGGTAAATAGACTTCGGTGAACAGCGTTTACAAAGGGGCTATATATTAAAAAATTATCTGTTTTTTCAAGTATCTTTACAACTCTGTGTTATTGTACTTACATTATAACCAATCCGGTCCTTTATCCCCACTTTAAATATTTTTACAGAACTATTGTAATATTTGAGCCATTTCTGCTGTCCAACTACTTCTTACAAAAGACATTTTTAATGTTAATTAGACGTTTTTTTAACGGCATAAATAAAGGTTATATAAAAGTCACTGCCAAAGACTGATTGCAGCTTCTACCTTGTTACACTAATGTTGTTTGTAGCTCAATATGACTTTATGTCATCCATGAGGGATGCATTTGACATATGTTTCACATATTATAGCCCAACAAGTTACTTATAGCAATTTAAATACGAGCAATCACTTTTTGGCACAACACCGGCTATTGCAGTTAATAATACAACAGTTTCTTGCCATTTTTTGTGTTTCTTTTTATCGCTGTGTAACTGAGTTCAATTGAAAGCCTGCATGCGCTAGTACCGCTTGCCACAAGTTCCCAGAATCCTTTGCGGTTTTACCCCTGAATGACGTCACATTTTTGGTGGGCCGGTCTCTAGTCAAAATGCCCGGGCCGATATTTTGTCCCAGTCCAGCCCTGGTCTGTGTGCACTGTAAACCTGTCACTGCTGAGACTCGAGCAAAACACTACGAAAGATCGTCTGTGAAGGTTCTCAGTCATCCAGGTCATCGTAGTCAAAGGAGCTTGCAAAGAAAAGCGTCTGGACTTCTTTAAGTTACTTGAAGACGTTTCACCTTCATCCGAGAAGCTTCTTCAGTTCTAAGGTCAAATGGTGGAGAGTCCCAGATTTAAACCTAGTGGGAGTTTCCCCCCACAGAGGGACAAAAGGACCCCTGATGATTCTCTAATCGCATGAGCCAAGGTGTGAAACTGGGTGTGGGTCCCAATCAGCCAGAGTTTCGGGTGAGTTCATTGTGAAACCTGGCCCCACCTTATCATGCGAATTCCTGAGGTCAGATGGCCCAGGATGTGAGTGGGCGTTAAGGCGTCTGGGGAGGGAACTCAAAACTGGATTATAGATGGCAGAGAGTTGGTGTCGTAAACCACCGCCTCTGTTCAAAGATGGTCGCTCACAGTGGACATAGATGCTTCTTTCACTCCTCTTTCAAACCATCTGTCCTCTCTGTCCAAAATGTGAACATTGGCAGAGGATTCGAGGATGCCAACATTCACATTTTGGACAGTCAGAGATGTCAGTCTCTGTATAAGTTTGCAGCAGAAGGCAAATGATGACACAAATGACAGATGAAGACAATGATGAAGACAGACTGAGACATTTGTCTCTAACGCTGCTCACAGTGTCAGATTAAGCTGGTCTAAAAACCTCATGTTTCCATGACTGATGTCCAGACGACACGCCGTCTTTCAGTACACGCATGACGTCTGGCCAGGAAAACGATGTAAAACGAGTCAACCAAAGCTATTTGTACGAAACAGCTTTGATTTATTCCATGGCTCCCCCTAAAATCATTTTTCATTAGTCACACAGAAGAAAAAGCTCTCAGCGGGCGACTGCTCCGCGTGGTTAACACAAAAGTGAGAGAACTGTTGTAGAACTTCCCCAAAAAAGAATCAAACCCACCGTTTTTCTATCGGAGGCTGCGAGGCGTCCATGATGTGGCGTCACTATTCAATCACATGCACATTGTATTCTGATCCCTGCATCAAACAATGCTGGTGCTGAAGTGTCTTTGTCACAAAATGATGTTGATTTCATGCTTATGTTGGGCCCAGACCTCCACACTACACAAAAGCTCTCCAAATGTAATCAAAGTGCTGACCTCTCTCATCGTGAGCACTGATACCACTCAGAACATCCTGTGCAATATCACAAAGGACTGTGCGGCCGACATGTGTGTGTGTTTTAACTGTTGTTACAGTTTTATTCTTATATAGCAACACATTTGGTCTGTGCTGGCTTCCTGTGGTGATAAATCTATGGTTGAGTTCAAAGGTCACAGGTGCAAAGTGTGTTGACGTGCTCAGCGTCCTCTATGAATGGACCATTTGGGATTGATTACACGACTAAATTATATCAACAGATCTGATAAATAAGGTCCAAACTTTTGACAGGATGAATCTGCGGCGGCTCTGTTGACAAACTGTAAAACTTCGTCACATCAAAGCAGACGGAGCAGCTGCAGGGAAAATGTTATCAGAAGGTGCAACTGCTGAGACAACAGGCCGCGATCTTCTCTTTTTACCAGCCAGCCACCTGCTCCGGCCGCCGTCTCTAATCCCGCTTCTCTTTCAGACGTTGAATTCCTCCGGAGCACATCAGGGTCAAATGATGGAATGAAGAGATGCCCACATGCCAGGCCTCTTTCTGCTCCTCTTTGTCCTGGCAGCTCTATTTGAACTCGCTGCTCTCTTCAAGGTGAGACATCAGCCACCAGATGCTCTCAATCAGTCCGTCCTCGCTTTGCCGCAGAGCAGCGTTCCCGTTCTTCCTGTTTTCTGTTTAAAGGGAAAAAATAGTCGATGAAAGTAAAAATGTTTAGTCGTCGGTTTTATTCTTTGTAGCTTTAGTGAAATACAACCAGCACGAGGAGGCCACGATGCATTTGTGTGTATTGAGACCCTGATTACTTTTTTCAAGTAACGAGTAAAGTAAGGGATTACTATTGCAAAAACTGTAATTAGATTACCGTTACTTTCCCGTAGGAACGCTGCGTTACTGCGTTACTAAAACCGTGATTTTTTTTTGCGAGAATGTCTCATGACAGTGACGTAAGCGAGTGCGACATTCGTGACAACAGCTGATCAACAATGGATCATATATCGAGTGCAGAGAGAGTATGAGCGTGCAGCGTTTAAAGCGTGGAAGTACTGACCTTACTTTGAGTTTGATTCCATAAAAAGTGACAAAAACATTAGTGTCCGTTGTGCGTGGGAAGAAAACTTCTTTTTACAGCGAAAAAACCCCCTAAACTTCCAAACAAGCACCGAGTAGCTACGACGTAATGGGAAACTCACAGAGAAACTCGCGGATTCTTCCACTGACCGCTGCACACCTGCACCAGGGTAACCCTCCGCCTACCCCACTCCTGCTTTACAGGTGAAAATAGAGCAACAGGACCGCTAGTCTTTGACTTTATTTATTTTCTGCTGTGTTTTACTTGCATCTATTTGAAAGACTGAGTGTAAACACACAAAATGTTTTATTTTATGTGCTGGAATGTGCAGAAAATAGGTTTAAATGTTAAACTAATTTCTTCCAGTCAGAGAATGTTGCAGATAATTAAATTTTTGCTTGATGCATAAAGTTAAAAGATTAAAACTAATAAAACAAGTTTTAAAAGAGACTTTTCCATTTGATTACATTTTGTATGATGATTATGTAGAAAAAGTAGAAAAATAAGTAATCAGTAAAGTAACAGGATTACTTTTTTGGGGAAGTAATCAGTAATTAGTTACTGATTTCTTTTTTCAAGTAACTTGACCAACACTGATTGAGACTTTCACATGTATGTGACTGGGATGCAGCTGTTTCCATAGAAACATCTGTTCTCAACTTAAATCTCCCTCAAATTATCATCAACAACACAAACAGTGAAGCCACTGAAACCTAAAGCGAAACAAACTAATTCAACATGAACTTTAAAACCAAAAACTAGAAAATTCCAGTAACTCTGCTCAGCAGATGTTCAGATTTTTATTTCCCTGCACAATATTTTAAGATGAACGAGTAACTGAAGGGGTTACAAATGTTAATGAGTGTATCAGCAGGCGGCTGTTGTTAAAAATCGTGCAGCACCTGCAGACAGATGCCTGCTGATCAATATAACGAGCAGCAAACGATGCAGTCCCAGCTGATCAGTTATGGCAGGTCAAACATCGTGACATCGATGCACAGGTCTGACCGTGCAACTATTTCCATTTTGAGGATCATGTGACTTTCATCTAAAATTACCCAGTTTAGCGTCACTGGTCGTTCCCGCAGGAAACTGTATGATAACATCCAAAGTTTGACAAAAGCAGAGCTGCTAATTTATCAGAGATAATACTGCAGGCTTTTATCTGTGCGGATTGACTAAAAGAGGATGGTGCCTGTCCAAAACAGCCGTGCAGTGCATGAATAAATAGTTCATAAATAAAGAGTGCTGTCCTACTTTTTAAATTACGTGGGGAAAAATAAACTACAGGGTAAAATTACACAACAAGCATGAAATATGAATGAAAACAAAGGACAAAGCTGTTCAGAGAGTTTATTTTATCCTTTACGTCCCATTCTGTGACGAGCTGCCAAAATATGGACAAAATGTTCCTACAAAATGCAATTAAAATACTGAACGCTGAGCCTCGTTTTCACTCTTTCACTAATTAAATATCGCATCGAGCACTCTGTGTTTTATTGAAGCAGCTCTGAGTGTTATTATGGGCTGTGCTTCAGTTTCCTGTCTACAGGTAGTTGATTTGAGTTCTTCAGCTTGCAGTGAACAACTTTCCAAGAGTGTGTCTAATTAAATGACAAACGTCAGCACAGCATCGTTTACTCGTTCCTAAACATGTAAATTTACATTTTAATCTAAATATATTTGTTCAGTCTGACAACACGGTCAACGAGGTTTCTTTGCCCCAGAATGATGAAGACGTTATTGTTCTCCTTTCGCCTGACAATCGTAACACTGTGGTGCCAAAAACAGACGAGTCAAAAAGTTTTATTAAAGCATCACAGTTAACTTACACAAAAAGCAGACAACGTGGCGACTCATGCAGACGCCATCGTTCAGTGCTCAGAGGGAAAAAACTGCTACGTCTCCGTCTCTCCAGGCTTCAGCTAGCATGATGAACGCCAACGTTCATGCCAGTATGATCAGACAAAGTATGGCTTGTTCGGAAAGGTCGTCTTCTGTTTGCAAAGAACATCACAGCGTCTCTGAAGTTTGCACAGCTGCGTCTCAACAAACCGTCTCAGGTTGATGGGCAGTACAAGTCACTGTAATCTGATTACTTTTTCAAGTAACAAATAAAGGAATTACTATTGCAAAAAGGTAATTAGATTACTGTTACTTTCCCGTAGGCACGCTGCGTTACTGTGTTACTAACCCGTGATTCTGTTTGCGACATAAGAGCAACAGGACTCAGAGCTGCTGAAGCTTCGACTTTATTTATTTCTGCTGTTTTACTCGCATCTATTTAAAAGACTGTAAACACAAAACATTATTTTATTTGCTGGAATATGCAGAAAATATAACAGTCAGAGATTGTTGCATATAATTAAATGTTTGTTTGATGAAATGTGCATAAAGTTAAACGATTAAAACTAGAAATTGACTTTTCATTTGGTTTAATTTTATATGATGGATTATGCAGGATTGGGCTGAAAGGTCTGTTGCTTTATTCTGTATTCAGGTTGTGCATCATGTTTTTAAAAAGTAACTAAGTAAGTTTCACAGAACTGCAGAGAGTCCTGTGAGAATAAATCTGTATGTCTATAATGAGACACGTGATTGGCTGATTGGCTTTTCTGAAGTCTTCTTCTGTGGTGACAAGCAGCCTGACAGTATAAATGGGACTTTTAAAAATGGAGTGCAAATACAAAAATTAAAGATGCTATCAAGTACAGAGCAAACAGCTTCGTGGGAACACAAAGAGAGTGAGCTTTAAAGATTATCGAGTGGATTACACTTTTCAAAGCTGGCGTTATCTCTGGTGTATCAGTGTTTCCTGCCTCATATGTCTGTTTGCACGGCATCATTTCCTTTTTTCGCTGTTGTTCAGTCCTTTCAGTCACTTTACTGCAGGAAAGAAAGCGTGCTCCCATTCTGATCCCTGAGGAGTGACGTCACCAGTGTTAAACAGCGAAACGATACCTGTGAGAAGAGCTGTGGGACCGCGATGCACAGCTGAGACTGATCCGTGAAAAGCACAAACAATCAATATCAGCACTGCTTATTTCCCAGGTTGAGACATTATTGTGCTGCTCCTTTATCCCGGCTAAATGTCACAGCCTTCAGACAAAATTGTTTAACCCGCCGAGTCCCACCGTGCTGCAGGGATGGATGTGGGCTGACGGCTGCTGAAGGTTGTCACGTTTCGCTGTATGAAGCTTTTTCTGCGCTGATGCTGGAAGGAGGGGAAGGTACAGCTGCGCTTTCGAATGCTTATTCATAAAATGAAATCTGTGTCCTTGTCAGTAACAACAGAAGGCAGCCGAGGCCTGAATCACAGAAGAACAACACCTGCCATCGCTGCTTTCAGCTTAAACCACCCGGTGACTGCAGCCGATGAAAAGCTTATTGATGCTCGACTCTCCAGAAAGTCTCTTTTCTCCACTCTGGTTCGCTCTCTTCTGACCTTTATGTGAGCACCTCTCATGTTTGTGAAGCTGAGATAGTCAACAAAATCAGTTTTACAGCTGCTCCAATCTAAAGCTCAAATCTCCTTTTTCTTCACTCTGATTTTTTTCTGCGAACAGCTATGAGCACCGATACTACATATCAATATATCATAGTTTCAATCATCTCTGAGTTTTTGTTTCTGCAGAGGAACAGACACAAGCACCTGAAGTAGAGAAACAACCTTGGTGTTTGTCTGCTCTGTAATACTGCCAAAAGAAGAGCGAGCTGTCCCACCGATCAAACAGTTTGAGGTCCTTGGTGAGTTTAGGCTCCTGCATGAACGGGGTCTCAGTTTGTGGTTTCACTTCCTGCTCAGCTTGTTTTTCTTTCAGCATGCAGCGATGTGTCCTAAAAGTTGAACATGGAGTCTGCAGAGACTCTCCTGGGAACACCCTGAAGATCTGAAGCTTTTCTTTTTCCAGCTTCTCTGGTGGCTTCATTAGTTTCAGCTGTGGGGGGTGACACTTGGTTTACTGACAGTTGAAACTTTTTCACATGTTACAGCTGAAAGAATTTTTACTCTTAGGTCACAAAGAACTAAACAGACTCTGGATTCAGTAGGGGAGGCTGAAAGGTGGGACTGAAAATACAGACGACTAAAAAATGCAAAGAAGAAAGAAAGAAAGACGGGAAATAAAAGAAACGCAGACATAATCTTTCACAATAAACACAACTTGCACTCAAACACCAGGACATCTTTGTGTGGTGGAGATAATTGAGATTTAGGGTATATTTATTACGATTAGATTTATAGTGACAACACTTTGGTTCAGGCTTTGATATTATCACATTTCTATATGATGTTGTCTTTATTCCTTGATATGAAACACTTTTCAGTGCCCTGGTTGTAAGTCTGTCCAAGTGCATGTTGGTGCTTTTTACAACCTTTTCATTTACAAGTTTGGATGCATGGATGGGTGCGTGGTTAGATAGATGGATGGATGGATGGATGGATGGGTGTATGGATGGATGGATGGGTGTGTGTATGGATGGATGGATGGATGGGTGGTGTATGGATGGATGGATGGATGGATGGATGGATGGGTGGTGTATGGATGGATGGATGGGTGCGTGTATGGATGGATGGATGGATGGGTGCGTGTATGGATGGATGGATGGATGGATGGGTGGTGTATGGATGGATGGATGGGTGTGTGTATGGATGGATGGATGGATGGGTGCGTGTATGGATGGATGGGTGCGTGGTTGGATAGATAGATGGATGGATGGATGGGTGGTGTATGGATGGATGGATGGGTGTGTGTATGGATGGATAGATGGATGGATGGGTGTGTGTATGGATGGATGGATGGATGGGTGGTGTATGGATGGATGGATGGATGGGTGCGTGTATGGATGGATGGGTGCGTGGTTGGATAGATGGATGGATGGATGGATGGATGGATGGGTGTATGGATGGATGGATGGGTGTGTGTATGGATGGATGGATGGATGGGTGTGTGTATGGATGGATAGATGGATGGATGGGTGTGTGTATGGATGGATGGATGGATGGGTGGTGTATGGATGGATGGATGGATGGGTGCGTGGTTGGATAGATAGATGGATGGATGGATGGATGGGTGGTGTATGGATGGATGGATGGGTGTGTGTATGGATGGATGGATGGATGGATGGATGGGTGCGTGTATGGATGGATGCATGGATGGATGGGTGGTGTATGGATGGATGGATGGATGGATGGGTGCGTGTATGGATGGATGGATGGATGGATGGGTGGTGTATGGATGGATGGATGGATGGATGGGTGCGTGGTTGGATGGATAGATGGATGGGTGCGTGTATGGATGGATAGATGGATGGATGGGTGCGTATATGGATGGATGGATGGATGGATGGATGGATGGGTGCGTGGTTGGATGGATAGATGGATGGATGGATGGATGGGTGCGTATATGGATGGATGGATGGATGGGTGGTGTATGGATGGATGCGTGTATGGATGGATGGATGGGTGCGTATATGGATGGATGAATGGATGGATGCTTAATCAGCTCTGACTTTATTTTTGGTTTAAACTTTTGAATTTGTTATCAAAAGTATCTCCTAGTATCCAGAGACAACTCAGTCTGTTTGGCATAGCACTGTGGAGACTGTTGCTCCTTCTCTTAAAACTTTGTTGGGTCCAACAGAAAACTTTAGTTTGTTTTAAGCATGTTTGAGTAAATGAAAAGCTTTTTCATACAGTTCATGACAAATGACATGTAAAGACATTCTGCTGCGCACTTCTGATATTAGCTGTCCACAGACGGCCGCTCTGATAGATGCAGATCTGTGTGAGTTACTGAAACTATATATTCAGCTGGAATTGAGCTTTTTCCTATGAATCATCACTGTGGCACTCCTGAAGGTCACCAAGACCAACGTCTCATTGGTTCGGTTTGCTTTAGGGAGATTGTTTAGTTAAGAAACCACCAGATCTGACCTTTCTAAGCCTCCCCGAAAAAGAGCTGTCAGGCTGAGTCTTTGTTCAAATGTCGCACATCTACAATAATTTCACTGGCTGGGATGTTACAGACAAAAAAACACCCCATTGGATCCAGATTCTGGATCTTTTGCTCAGTGTGAGGAGTGTTAGTCAGGATATCAGTGGCAGACAGGCATGCTTCCTTGGAGTGACGTGCTGGAAATGACATCAAAACCACAAACCTCTCTTTGTGTCCTCGGTCTATTCTTCTGTTTCCACGCTGATGCACTTGGTAAACACAAGCAGGAACCTCTGAGCTGAAACCTGAAGGCGGAGACTGCAGTTCCTCCAGTGACCACCAGAGGCTGGCCCCGTAGACTCACAGCATTAATTACCGGTAATTCTTTTAATTCTTTTATACGTCATCCATAATGACGGTGTCCCAGGCTGGTTTCTGTCTGTAAGGACTCACCTCTGCTACTCCAATCACTGAACTGGACTTCTCCATCATATTTCTGTTTTTGGAACATTTTTTATATATTTATATGAAAGTATTTGACATGTCCAAGACGTTTGTGCTTCAGCTTTGATGAGTGAAATTCCAGTATTTTATTATAAAGCTGCTTACAGACCAGCAAATATGCATCTTTATGGGTGACACACCTCACAATCCTTAAATCATAACTCAGCACTCCGCCCTCTTGTTCCAGTATGGCCACTCTTCCCACACAAGACTGACACTGTGGCAGTGAAAGTGCTGATGTCCTTCAAACCGGTGGGTGGCATCAACGCCCAATCATTCTACTGCTGCTTTGTTATCTCCATGAAAAGCAATAAGACTCTTTTTAATTCAAATGCAGTACACAAAACAGGCAGATACTGATTAACAAAGTCAACAAAGAAGAAAGTGTAGAAAAATAACAGACTGTAAAGTTTAACCTTTCACATAAAGGAGCAGCCGTCACACTGAAACCTGATTGAGTGCGGCTGGATTTCCTCTATCCTCTCCTGCCAAGCTGAGCTGAGGTCAGGCACAGAAAGTGAGCATCAAATGACTCGACGTGTCATTATCTCATCATCAGTTGGATCTAATTATTTCGTCTCATTAGTGGACTTTAGTTTTAATTACCCACGACTGTTCCATAGCACCTGGTTTTCTTTAAATGACAAAAACATTTTTCTTCTTCGTTGGTAAAAACTTGAAACATTTTCCCAACTGTTGTTGTGAGAATTCCCTCAAGGAAGGATCGTTTCCAGCTGTAACTGTGCTGGAGGACTCTTTACTATCACTATTTCCCCACCAATAAAATAAACTTTGACTGACTGACTGTCTGATTTAATCATAGAATAACAGAATGAATTCTGTGACTGATGCACTGCATTGGACAACATGACCGACCAATTCATTAACAACAATTAGTGATAATAGAAACTAATTCAGCTTTGCAGCACGCAGCTTATCGGCTCTTGGCACAGTGGGACTTTTAAGCCAGTGCAGTTGTAAGTCAGAGCAGCCGTGCAGAACTGAAACAGCCCATTTATCTCCATCATCATGGGGCAAACGTCACAATACCTTTACAAATCAGACCAAGCTTAAAGCTGCCTGCGCACTATCCTCACGGCCACGTTTCTCTACACGAGGACACAAGTTCACCTCAGTCTGAAGGGGAGAGCAGCAGCGATGCTGTCATGCTGCACGGAGACGGTCCGGCTGAAGAAACTGAATCAATAATTAATAATTTAATAACAGTATTCAAAAGGTAAGGCAGACAATGATAATAATAATAATAATCAGTTTAAAGACATGTTTTTACTTTTTCAGTCTGAGCTGCTTCTAAGCTACAAACAAATACGTCCATCCGTCTTCTGGTTGCGGGGGCAGCAGCCCAAGCAGAGAAGCCCAGACCTCCCTCTCCCCAGCCACCAAGTCGTTCCCAGGCCAGCCGAGAGATATAATCTGTCCAGCGTGTCCTGGGTCTGCCCCGGGCCTCCTCCCGGTGGGACATGCAACACCAAACAAATCCAGTTATGAAATATTGATGACTGGCAGATTTGTTTGTACACACGTGTAGTTTGTTCAGATGCTACTGTGCCAGCCTAAGCTTAGAGAGAAGAAGCCGTACTCAGTCTGAGATGTAGCACTCAGGCACCATCGCACACCTCTATAACACCTCGGTGCTGCCTACTTATCCTAATTCATATGAAAGCATATGACTGTACAGTAATTCTTTGCTGTAGCTAGAAATGAAGTTACTGTAAACTTGTAGTTTATTCTTTTGCTCCTCTGAAGTTTGGAAGCTGTTCTTCTAACTCATGAAGAGGTGATTTGGGAAGATAATGGATGAACATTTATATAACAGGCTGGTAGCTTAGCCTGTATAAAATATAAAGACCTGGTTGATCAGCTGTTGGTCGTTTCTACGGGACAGTTAGGACCAAGTTACAGCTCTGCCATGAACCCACCACTTTAGCTTTGTCAGTCACACTTCCTGTCTGACATCGACAACTTTCGGAGCTTTTTCTGCAAAGCCTTCGATTTATTGATCGATCTTCTTCCCCTCACCTGTGGCCACGAGCTGCTGGCACAGGCGTCCTCACCGGGGTGTCTGGATTCTCCCTCGGAGGTTCGGGAGTGACTCGGAGTAGAGCTGCTCTTCCTCCACACTGGAAGGAGCCGCGTGATTCAGTCTGGTTTCTAACATGAAGCCAGTGTTTAGAAATAAATCTCTAAAATGTGCTCCTTCACGAACGGGTCAGTCGATCGCTCAGTGCACCCGCTGATGAGACGGTGATCTCAGTTCAGGAGAGAGAAAGGATTTCCAGTCAGACTCAAACTGACAACCAGATGGAGTTCATCTGCAGTCTGTCAGAAAGTAACGAAGGCTCGACTCCAGATCTGAGAGCCGAGGATTGTGATCTGAAAGTAAAAGGATCTCCTTTGATCCAATAAATATTCAGCTAAAGTTCATTTTGTGAAGATTTCTGTGGGCTGAGAAGTTCATCAAACCTCCGGTGCAGCTGTCACACTTTTTGGCAGCTGGAGACTGAAACTTCATCTCTTCACTTGTTCCTCTGGCAATTTTTCCTCCAGTGGATTCATTTGTGGTTTATAAACAGTATATCAGCAGAGCTGGAAATATACAAGAACGAACAGGCTGAAATTTCTAAATGAGGACTAGGACTCTTTGCTGGACTCAAAAGGCTTCGTCGGGTTTACAAAGGCAGGCTTCAGACGTTTTGACGTGACCACAATCCTCGAGTTTTCAGATAGTTTTGAAAGAAGCTCTATAAATCTTCCATACATCCTCCATTTCTCCATCATCCATCCATCTTCATCCGCTTCATCCGAGGCCGGGTCACGGGGCAGCAGCCTGAGCAGAGAGGCCCAGACCTCCCTCTCCCCAGCCACCTCCTCCAGCTTATCCGGGGGAACACCAAGGCGTTCCCAGGCCACCGAGAGATATAATCTCTCCATCATCTGCAGTGAAATGCTGCCGTGTCTAGTGATTAAAGGTGTGCTTGGTCGCTCTGATCCTGCCTTTCATAAAACTCCTTCCTGTTTCCAGCTCATCTTCACGACTTCACTTCGCTAAAGTGAAGCTCTTAAGCTCAAATCAGAAGCTTCCCTGTCTGACGCAGACATTTGAGATGTTGACCCTGAGGTCCTGCTGAAGTTATGAACTCCTGATGATGTCTCGGGATTGGCAGCGAAGCTCGTTACCAGCTGACAACGGCAAAAAGACACGGACACACACATAATCGAGACGATTAAATGGGATCTGCTGCCGGCCACCAGCTTTTACGCTAATATTTCATCTACTAAAAAAATGAAAACGCACTTTCAGATATAGATATTTCCAGATAAATCAATAGAAAAACCGGTCGGCGGTGAAAGCGCTAACGTGACCTGGCCTCCAAGATTTCCGTGTGTACCTCTAACCTTTGCATGCTGCCCTAGTTGTCCTCCCATCTGAGATACAGCCTTTGAGATTAAAAGGTTTCAGCACTGCAAAGGAAAACGAGCCTTTTCCTCGATCATGCGTTAAACTGATAGTGAACCTCGGAATCCGGAGGGAGACAAAGCCCTTTCCCGCTCGTCCTTTTAAGTTGTGCAAGCGCTAGAATGGACGCTCCCGTTTCCCGCCCTGAATGCAAACGTGCTGCAACGCTGGACTCTGATAATAGAGAGCACCTGGCCTTTTCAGATCGCTGTGGACGAGTCATTAGGAAGGAAAATTCCTCGATTCGGTTTGGAGGGACCTGCGTGTGCTGCTTGGAGAATGTGATGATGGTGGAGCCTCAGACAAAAGCTACAGAGGAATAGCAGGAATTACACCAGCACCTGACTTTTTCCAGCTGACATCTCTGGTGCTCAGACGAGGATTAACATCCAAATTGCCCCTCTCTTCCTGGGCTCAAGACTATCCCAACAGCTCCGCACTTCAAAGAGGCAGATAAAAAGGGCGATGGATGGTCATTCTTCAGGGGGAATTGGCTTAGTGAAGCTCTGTTTAAAATGGCAGGGATACAAAAAGCAGGGCTGTTTTGATGTGCCGTCCAGCCAGCTGCGTAGCGCGGCGGCTCATCGTCTGCCCTCCAGTGTCTGAGCTGCACAGCAGCGCTGCCATCAAATACAGCACGAAGCTCGGGGAAGAGCGGGCAGCTGCAGGGGCTCCGATCGAGGGAGATCCTCAATGCAAGACGGCGCTGTTTTTGGTTTTGTTCACTTCAGTATGATTTTAATCAGAGTTCAGCACTTTTTCCTATTTTCACCTTCAAGGCAGATTTAATATTGTGACCGGAAAAGTCTCCTAATGTATATGAGAGTAAAAGAGTGCAGCCAGCGGCTTTTATCTGTAGCCTGTTACAACCAAACTGACAGGATTAGCAGCTTTTATAATGTGATAGATGTGGCACGACCAAACTTATTGCAACTTTCTGCAAAGATTTCACAAAACTCTCGTTGCTTTGAAGTGATTGCTTCAGAGACGGGACCACCTGCAACCACTACAGTCAGTTTCTGATGGAGTAAAGTTAGCAACAAGTCAGCCGTCTACAGAACATGCAGACAGAAGCAACTGGGGATTGTTGCACAAACAGTGACAAAGTTGCCTATGGTGATAAATCAGATTAACTGTAAACATGCATATAACCATGTAGGAATGAACCAAGTACATCACAGGTGAGCTGCGCTCATCGATGCAGGCGCACTCAGACAGGTAACATGATGGCAATCTGTCTGCAAACCTTCACCAGGCTGTCAAAGCAATCCTCCAACCAGGCGGCCTACAATAATGTGACATCACCAAAGGGGGTGTGGCTTAGTAAGGTCAGATTTTAATAAATACTTTTTAGAGCGGGCGGGTTTTTGCTAACATATCCAAATTTTGTGATGGTGTCAACCTCATTTTTCCTACATGAGGTTTCCATATCTGTGTACGGGATAGTTACGGTGGCCCTGAGAGGTCAAACGCATCCTAACCTATGAAAACACCAACAAATAACAAAATGCAGCAAAAGTTCAAAAAAGAAAAAGAAAAAAAGGGAGGAGCACTGAGACGTTCATGTAATACTGTAGATACAGTTCACTGCTCAGCCCTCACAGCCACAGCTGTCTCCCCAAAAACACTCCTGTTGTATTTTAAAGTATTTTTCTATTTACTGCTGATGCCTTTGACCTCTCAGGCTAAACGGACGTGGGGCAGCTGCTGGATCCTGCCTTCCATCAGGCTGGGAGCTCAAAGTGACATAAACTGAAGCGATTTTGAAAAACAAGCAAACATTTTGAGGTTTTTCTTTTATCTGTGCAGAGTACGTCCAGTCAGCATTAAAGCTTTGAAATAAAAATCTTCTGAAACATTCCTAATCACGTGGGAATCGTTTAGGTTTTATCGGTGCCGGTGCTTAAAGAATGGAGAACACAAAACTGGTCCAAAAACCTCTCATGTTCAGCTGTTTTTTTGTAAAAAGATAACAATGTTAGCCTTTCCTGCAGCTATGGGGCATATATGGTATCACTCTTGGCTGGAAGCAGCTTAAACAATGGAAAAAACAAAAACTTTGTCCAAAAACCTCTCATGTTTAACTGTTTTCCACTTTTTCTTTGGTCATTTTAGCCTTTTTGTCCAGGGTGAAGGGAGTATCTGCCATCAAACAAGAAGACAGCCGCATGTAGCTATGATGATGTTTGCTAGTTCACCTTACATGCATTAATGTAATAACGTGGTTAGCCTACTCGACGTAAATTACACACGAACAACATTAAGCTACTCACGCAGAGAAGAACGGCTGCTGCTGCATCATCATCCTCATCATTTCTGCTACACTGGCAGGGCTAGGGGCCAGGACTCTCCTCTTCGGGTTTTTGGGGGATGTTGCTAACTCCGGGTCGATAACAGGAACCACACCTGCAGTAGATGTGCTCGGTGTGAGGTCTCGCAGCAAGCTATCAAATACGGCGCATTTCTCGGCTTTTAAAAAAACGCTATGCGTCGCCAGGTGTTTCATCAGATTTGAGGTGTTACCTCCTTTGACAGTATCACAGTATCAGCTTAAAGCACTTGTTGCAGCTGCTGAGTTTGCATCTTTTGCTGTGAAGTACAGCCAGACTTTTGACCGCTTCACCTTGGACATTTTTAATCTGTAGCTCTGCTCTAAAAGAACGTACGTACCTGGACCCGCCTACTATCCTCGGAAACGTAAAATGATTGGCTAGAATCTAAAGTGTATCATTCCATACCAGTTGGTGGCGGTAATGCACCTTTCAGTTGTTTGCCAACCGCCAATACAAATGTAAGGAAGAAGAAAGTGTATCACAGCTCAGGAAAAAAAAGCACCGAAATGTGCGCTGCTTTTCGGTCTGGTTACTATCCATCCCTACGTGGGAGTTGAACGGTGTTTATAAAATAAGATGATCTGCGTCAGTTGAAACCACTGAGGTTACGCTGCTCGTTAACTTTAGTGCAGAAGAACAGCACATTCAGATCTTTCATATTTCATGACTTCTGCAGTTCTCCCTAATTAAAGAGACCGAGTTTTATAACCGAAAACAGATGAACTTCAGGAGTTTAACGAGTTTTTGAAATAAAGTGTCAGAACAAAGGTGAGCGGCAACATCGGCAACACAAACACAACAAACAGCAGAAGGCAAAGAAAACCAGAGACGCCATCTTTGTGTTGGAAATCAGTGATGTTTATTTGCCCTGGGCTATGAGATACAACCACAAAGACACTGTGCAAAGAAAGCAAAGATTAAGTCACACTTACGGAGAGTCGGCAAGCACATATTACACAAAAATTATATATCTGCATGTGCACGGTATACTGTCAAGAGTGCATGCTACAAATAACACACAAACAATAAAATGAGGGTTTAGAACTAATTCACAAGGAACACCTGAAACAAACCGACACGTTAATCTCATAATACTGTTTTCTTTGTAGTAATTCAGGCCGTCGCCACCCGTCACACTCGGTTTGTTACACTTATTTTTCAGATTTTTATGATTTCGTTTTCTATTTTTTTGCAAAACGACTGTAACATGTATTCAGACGCTACATTTAGCGCTACGACAGAATCTGGTTTCATTCCCCGAAGCGAGATGTTTCCCCGTGAACCCGCCGTCTGAAACGAGACTCTGCGAGCTTTCTACGTAGAAAATAACTCCAACGAAACGAGAAAATTAATGCGACAACGCTGTGATACGGAGAATGTTAAAAACATTAGAGGAAGAACACGTGAACACGTGAGCGATTATATTTTTCTTACTAGAAGCGGTTAAAAAAGCGTCGGACATTTCTGGCTGTGTCAAGTTCATCTGTCGGCTACAGACGCACGTTTTTATCTGCCTGTGCTTTCACAATCGTGTAGTCGCGTTACTGACCGTCTGCTAAGCCCCGCCCTCCTGTTACCGTTACTGCGACTGTAAAGCTTCGACATGAGGTGAACGCACAGAAACACACGAGTACAGCTCTGCTCCCGCCAGCTAATCCAAAAAGCTCTTAGCAAGTATTTAAAGAGCCTTTTTATTTTGTTTGGATATTTAAGTCACATCAGGGACACGAGGCCTTGGTGACATCACAGTATTATAACATCCCCGGTATTTAGAAATGTCTACAGGATGATCTTAAATACCTTGAAAGAAACAAATGTTCCCTTTTAAAAACAAAAAGCTGATGCAGAGAGTCTGTATCTCAACGTGCAGGCAGCTCTACTCATGAACAAGGTGCTGAGCTCAGTGAGCTGTGAAAATCTGCAACTGCCGATCTTTAACTAAACGTGTGAACAGTTGAAGGTGATGCAGGGACACAGCTGAGCACTTCAGAAGGTAAGAACCCCATTTGTATCTCTGCAAACTGATAACATGTCATCAGGTCTCCAGGGAGAATCAGAGGAAGCAGTTAGTCTTCTAATGTCCAAACAGTCACTCAGTGTGGCTATAACTGCAAAACTGCTCTGTAAGTTGCTGTTTAGTGGTTATATGTTGGCTTTCCCTTACAGAGCCCGATGCAACCAAATCATGTTCTTCTAAAAGTACTTTCTTCTAAAAGTACGGACATGCTGCTTGTTTGCAGCGTGCAGTTTAGCATGTTCTGCCCTGCAGCCCTGGGAACCTAACAGTGAATCACTGTTGTAAACTGATGACGGGTCAATCAGTAAGGTGACACGAGACTGTTCGGGGAATCCCTCCCTCCACACAGCTACAAAGACATCTATCAGCAGCTGCTCAGCATTTATCTGTTCAAACCAATGAAAACAATTATGTTAGGTCCAAAGACTCAAAGAGAACGCTCCTAAGGAGGTTCAAAGACATGCTGGACCAGCGGTCACAGCACAACAGAGTACCTACAGACCAAAGGAAAAACACGCTAATAATTGGCCCAGTTTACAGTCTCTGTTTTCATATTTCCACAGTTTCTGTGGGAGGTGAAAGAAAGGAGGCAGCTGTGGCTAATGAAGAGCGAGATGTAGGAGAGCAGGAGGTGGAGGACAGCGGCCAACATGCTGCTTTGGGAGAGAGCAGGAGGAAGCTTTAAGGTGGGGCTGATGGAGAAAGCAGAGAGCAGGCCTGTGTGAACCGTAACGTAACGACAGAACACAGAGAGATTTGATCGTGAGGGTCTGTGTGGCTCAGTGTCAGAGGCTGATTAATATGTACATTTGTTTTGTGATGACTAAAATGCCCTGTCTGTGATCTATATAATGTCCTGTTACTGTAATATATAAGTAATCAGGTGTGTGTGAATGTTTGATGAAGCGCACAGCTGTTGCTGATGTTGCAGCAGTACGCTGGGCTACTCAGCGAGCCCGCCGCGGCTGCAGGACTGAGCTGACATATCACATTTAGAGCCCTCAGTCACTGATGGTAATAACAGCGAGGACGTGCACGTGAGGATAGGATAGATAAAGAGGCTGCAGAGATAATTGAGTTCGAGGAAGTCCCAGATAAGAGACAAAAGTGCATCTCCACAGACTGATGTGCAGCCCGAGGGAGACGCTGGATTAAAGTTCAGCTAGTGGCCAGAGTTTCAAAGTACCCCAACGTTCACCCACTCGTCGCCTCTACCTGTGGCTGTCTGCACCACAATGAAGTCAACATCTCTCATTTTGCAACTTGTCAAGAAAAGTTTGCCTCAATGCGAGTCCTGTGAGTTCTCCTCCTTTAAGATTCAAGCGCTCCCAGGGGCAGGTGAAACAACCCTAACCCACTTTGGTCCACGACAAACAGAGAAAGCCTTCATTGAACCACGAGGACCCCGCCTGACACTTCTGCCCGTTCCTAGACTGAACCATGAGATTTAACAGGATTGTTCTACGATGAACAGCAGAACAGCAGTTGGGTTTCTCCTCTGCATTCTTTACAGTTCTGAGAGAAAGTGTCGTAACTGTGACGCACAGACTGTGTCTACATGCTAACACAGACGTGAGCCCAGCTTTCAACAGTTTGAGGACTTGGACTGGACTGTGGACTTGTCCACATGAGGTACAACACGCGACACAGACTGTTCCAAACGCTGTCCAGCTAATGGTTCAGCTAATGTCCACTCACCCCACCTCAGCCTGGGCCAGTTAGCAGGTGTTAGCTTCTTTATGGCGCCCACACACTGACAGTTTAATCTGCACACGGAGGCAGAAAACTATTAAATCTTTTACTTACTTTCATATTTATTTCTTTAAAAAGCCTAGCTGTGATTGGACAGACGCTGCGTGTGGGAGGGGTTAAGCTAACGGTCAGTTTGTCTACATTTGGCACACGTTAAAAACAATAAAACTTAAAAAACTGCCATTTCTCCAGATTAGCTTTGATTTCACTGGTGATACATATTTTTGTTTTACTTGACTTTTTAAAAATCAGGATACTGAGAGTTTTTTTTAAAGTGCAAGCAAGCGATTACAAACCAAGCAAAAGCGCAAATAGGATGACCAATGTGTGTTTTTCTTTTTTGTACATTTTGTGTTTTGTTAAAGCACGTAGTTAAAAAATATACTACAAAATTGTCTTAAAAAGAGAAATATAAGCTGATTGGTATTGCTGTATGTTATCGATTGTAAGTAATACATTTCTAAGCTGGTGGGAGAGGAGATGAGAACACACAGAAGACACGGAGCAACGTTTAAGGAACATGAACCTGAACAACAGCAATGGAAGATATTGTCCTTTGTTTCTAAGTGCTGTAAACAATATCCTCGCGCCCTTGCTTCTCCTTCGTCACTCGTCATCACTTTTGCTCTTGTCTGACTGATCCTGCAGAGACAAAGAGAAGAAGAGTGTTAAGAACGAGGAAGATTAAGAGGCAGAGGATGCAGCGAAGCAGCAACGGGAGGCAGAGCGGCCTGTCGCACAACAACGCTGAAATAAGAAAGCTCCGGAGGAAAAAGAGGTGGGACGGCGCCACATCTTTCCCTGTTCTGAAGCTAACGAGGAGAGCAGTGGAGGAGGCTGTCCTTTGAACAGACTCCATCGGGGCGGAGCGTGCTCCCACCACGGCCGCAGACAGCTGATGAAATCGCTGCGTTCATATTAGGCTCCGAGCTCAGCCAACATAAGACGCTCAAACACTCAGCATCATAAATACAAACACTGATGCAACACCTGGACAAAGGTAAGCTGCTCACTTACGCTGAAAAATACACTAAGACGGTCCTTCTCAAATAATGCCCCCGCCCGGGGAACACGGACTTCATACAGTGTAATTGCACATCCGCTACAGTAGGTGGCAGCGTTCTTAAGATCTGTACTTTACTTGAGCAGTTAATGTTGCAGATCAATTTAAATTTATTGATTTTGTTTAATTTTATTTTTCAGAATCAAATGGTTCAAAAATGTTTATAGTTTGAAGAAGGATGTTTTTTATATTTCAGGCAAATCGATGCACTTTGTCTGTAGTAGTTTAGAGAGTCGCAGTACTACTACATGTACTTAAATCCTTTCTGTTACAGACTAAACAGCATTATTAGTCTTTGTTTTAAGTTGATCTACATTTCTTTCTTTTTTGCTTTCTTTAATGTTAATAAGTACGGAACCCCGCAGGGGACATGGGAGAAAAAAAAATTACGACGGACTTTTGCGAGATCTCGCAAAAGTTGAATTCCAACAATGGTGGCAGCTACTTAGTTGTAATATTACTCTTTCTGGGTCACAAAATACACTTTTAAGATATTTTGAGGCGTGAATGTAGTTGTGTAAACGTCAGATACCTGCTCGGTTTACAAGACATCACATATTTGCAAAAGTGCTCCGACGTTTTCGGAGATCTGACACCCACTAGCTCGAAGCTAACGGGAGGTGAAGACCTACTACAGCCGGGAGGAACACCGCTTTCCCGGCACATCGTGCCTCGACCTCCCGGTCGGCTTCGAGCTGGCGGCCTCCGAAGAATGCGGCTAAAACTTTTGCGAGATCTCGCAAAAGTCCGTCTTAATTTTTTTTTTCTCCCATGTCCCCTGCGGGGCTCCGTAAATAAGGATACAATGTTATGCAGAAATATACTTATAATAACAATTTTATAGACAAATGATACTATTTATAGTGACGGGGAGAGTGGGCGGGGCGTGTTTTCTTCTTCCTCAGGGGGGCGTAACAGAAAAGGATGGAGAAGCACTGCACTGAGGCATGTGAAGGTGGTGCAAACGCTGACATGTAATCACGTTAAAACCCAACGTTGTTGCTCTTAAGCTGGATTGAAAACAGCCGTGCAGATCCAGTGAGACAGATTTAAAGGCTTTTATGATGTTTGTAATAAAAATGATTTTTACGAATCCTAAATTAAATTAGCCGTGCGTGGAACCACCGCACTGCTGCTTTCATTTGATGTCACAGCTACATTTTTATTCACCAAAACGTTCGATTCTCGTCTGTTCTCTGAAGCTGTTCACATAAAATCAGCCTTCCTCAGCCAACGCTTACTGACTGTAAGTGAACGTGGAGCCACACATGATGAATGATGCAGAGTCCCTTATACTGCGTTTCAACTGGCTGCTGACGGAAACGTTCCTCGGATCCTACAGAGCGACCCGTGAACGCCCTTTATGTCGGGTTGAGACCACACAGCCTAATGATGTCCATGATTAAGAAATAAAAATGTCAAATAATTGTCGTGAAGGAAGAATCAACGCCTGACTCAGTGACGACTGTCGTGTGGTGTGAGCCCAGGAAAACATCTCGCTTAGTTCCAGCATCAGTAACATTTTGGCTGTAGTTTGGTGACTTTATGGAAAAATAGATGAAAATAAAATAAAAATAAAATAAACTAAACCAGGGTAAGTCAATCAGGTTTAGCTGGCAGCAGCGAGGTGCCAGGGCCACCCCTCGGCCTCCCAGTAGATGCACCCCTGCTATAAAAGTTGACCTCTGACCTTGAAGTCAAGGTCACTGGGATTCAAACTCATTCAAGATTTTTAGTACGTTCACCTACGGTATCAACTGAAACATCACCTCGTTCTCACAGTATCGCACAATAAATGGAGAATATAAACATGTGGTTTTTTGCACCTGTTACACTCTGCTTCACAAACATGCTCCGTAAGCCATGTTTAAGAAATATTTAGGACTCATTTACATCCTTCTGATGGTCCTTTGGGTCGTTAGATGTGCGAGTTGGCTTTTAAATATGTGGCAAACGCCACATCAACACAGATAAAAGACGTGCTAGCTGACGAGGAAGTAAAGCGTGCTTCACGGAGCTTTGTGACTGTCGGTATATGAGACCGAAGCCCAGGGGAAGCTCGCTCTATGTGACGCGAGTAAACAGTGAATTTGGAAAGATGGTCTTCAAAGACTGAGTGTGATTGCATCAGACGATTTACAAAGAAGTTAAAATCTTCACAATCTCAGCCCACAAGATCAATGAAACTTTGAACTTCTCCCTGTTTGAGTGGCTGAAGCTGCCTGTATGTGCTGCGTCTTATTCCTGCTGCTGTACCAAACTAACTTCAGGAGAAACTTCTACAGTTTGTAACCACAGAACAGCGTTTATGTGGCCTCATCGTCCCGTATAGAACAAACAAAGGAGCAGAAAGAAAGAGGAGAGGGGAGGAATCAAGGTGTCTTTGATAGTGGGCACAGACGTGGTGCCTGCACAGCTTTAACTTCACATTACTGAGTGAAGCGGAGGATGAACAGCAGAAGGCGGATAGCACCGGGAAATATAGCGAACTGAACGTCATTATCTACACAAGCCTTAGCACATGCTCACACTACAAGTTTTTATCCTTTTATTCTACAGAAGATTTAACGACAGCCAACAGCTGCTGATGGACCTTAACTGTGTCGGCAACATAAGTACAATTATTTTACCACCTACATTATCATCCTGGTCCTCGTCGCTGTCGTCGTCGCTGACCACCGGCTTGGCCTTCCCTCGGCTCTGCCTCTTCTTGCCTTTGTCGTGGCCGCGCGCCTCCCTGCTCAGCTTGATCTTTACCCGCACTGACTTGGCTGAAACACGGGACAAACGTGAACACAGTCTTGCACCGCTTCCCTTCAGCATGTTCGAGAATAAAAACTACGACATCCTGTTTAACCAAACATATTAGGAACGAAACTATTTGTTGAACGTTGAGCTGACGTGGTAGATTTTTATGTTGGAGGCCGTTCCTAATGCAGGTAGGGCTGCCACAAACGATTATTTTGATAGTCGACTAATCAGATCATCATCCACTGGACGTAAAACGTACAGCTTATTGCACCAGCAGCATCTGCTCTTATATAACTATCATTAGCTTACAGCTTTAAGTGTTTAAGGTATGTGCTAACTAAAAATAAAGACAAGATGGTAGTTTATTAAATTTTAATGAAATTTGCAGATTGTTTCGGTGAAGTTTAATAAACTCCTTGCTATCTAAAATATAACAGGACACCGGAGTAAATTCTAGAGCATCTCACACTTCTGATAATCAGCTGTCTGCTTGATGTTTATTCAGCTGTGTAAAAACTATAACTTTAATCTCAGCCAAACCGATTTACTCAGGAACAAATAAAATACTGAAAAAAGCCAAACAATAACATTTTTAAGTTATCTAAGTGACTTATATATCATGTTTAACCTGAGTAGCGAAAGACGGCGGTGGGTTTAAAAACGATTTGCTGGGAGTCCGGTGTTCTCACGGCTCTAGTTAGCCTAGCCCCCGGCTAGCTATCGAGCTAGCGGCTAACAGACGTCTCCGAAAACGTCGGAGCGCTTTTGAAAATATGTGGTGTCTTGATAAACTGAGCAGATATTTGAGGTTTACACAGCTACATTCTCGCCTGAAAATATGTTAAACGTTTATTTTGTGACCCAGAAAGAATAATAAGAGTAATATTAAAACTAACTAGCTGCCGCCATTGTTGGAAACTGAGCTGGGCTGCGCTATGAATTCTGGGACACAGCTTCTTCTTCTTCGGGGTTTAACGGCAGCTGGCATCCTTGTACATGCAGTGCTGCCATCTTCTGTTTCAGTCCGTTATTACACTCTTAAATCCTACTACTTATTCCTGCGTCTTTTGTGATCTTACAAAGCTTCAAACGACGCGTCGACTATTAAATCAGTCGTCGACGATTTTGATAGTCGACGTAATCGTGACTAGTCGACTAATCGTGGCAGCTCTAAATGCAGGTCTGTCAGGGATTTGTGTTGATACTCATGTGGATCCTTCTGTCAATCTTTCAGGTGTCATCCCTGCACATCAGCTGTAGTTCGTGGTTTTAAATGTCCTCCCTTAATAATGACTCATTCCTATGTCTAAAACATCATCTTTGTCTGTCAGCAGCAGCGCATCGGCTCCCGCTGGGATGAATATAAAACCCGAGCAGCGTTCGCCGAGTTTGCACTGAGAAGAATTTCAATGAGACAACAAAAGGTCTCTGGTGTGTGTGTGTTGGTGTGCGTAGCCACAAAGTGCGTCTCACCCTCGGCCTCTGAGTCATCGTCGTCGTCCTCCTCCTCCTCCTCACTGTCATCATCGCTGTCATCGTCCTTGGCGATCTTCTGTCTGGCGCTCTTGAAAACAGACTGAAGAACGATGGAGTCCTCGTATATCTGTGGGGGGGTGTACAGTTCATTTAGGCTATAACACAATGTGTTTGCAAACGAGCTCGAGTCCGACACAACAGGAGACGATCAAAGCGACGGCGAGCTCCGTGTAGCCAGGATTCTCAGGGGAAAGCCCGTCACCGAACAAACAGCTGGCCCCGCCTACACACAATCATCCTGACCATATATAAATATATGAAGCTACTCTAGTGAAGTCCAGGAGTAGCAACAAAGCCCCGGAGATGAGCAGGAGAATGAAGCACAGCCGGGTTTCTGACCTGCGATCCCTCCAAGTTGAAGGTCTGTGCGTTTTGACAGAGCAGCATCACGTCCTTCTCCAGGTCCCCCACGTTCCTGTATTTATGGTTCCTCACACGTTCCTGTCGAAAGACAAAAACAAAACAGCGGCACTGAGCGACGCCTACATCCACACAGGTCGCACAACCTTAAACTTCACCGTCTGCCCTTCCTTTCAAATCCATCAGGACACGAAGCTCCACGGACGGTGAATTTACCGGGTTCTTCGAGTAACAGAGAAAAGAGCTGATTAAATACCAAAAACTGTTGGAACTAAATTTAAACTAATAGATGATCAAACAGAAAGTTCTTTCATCTTTTAAATACATTTAAGGAGTTTCTCATCTTACAGAGTATTCTCCTCTTTTCAGCCCTGTCTCTCCCACTAACCCATCCCTCCTTTGCACAAATGACTGGATCATCTTGGATCACAAACCTTGATTTTTTTGAAGTCCACAGGTTTTCGGATCAGTTCGTAATATTCTGGGAGTTCCTTCCTGGATGGAAGCTGGACGAACACTTCACTGAGTTGCCTTCCAGAGCTGGAAAAACAAAAACAGCAGTTTGTATGCCGTCAAACTCGACTGCACACGAACACTGCCGGTGCTTTCTATCACAGACCAACAGTCATCACAGCGCCGCAACAAAGAGCGAGCGCAGGAAGCCTCGTGGGACGGATGCTGCGGTCAGACTGCTGTAATGTTTCTAATAAAACGAGACCAACTGTGTGTAAATGTTACTTTAGGTCTCATTTAAGGACACCATTAATATTTTAAGATCCACATCACTGTGGGAGTTGTTGCTTTCTGCTTTCAGGCCGCTCTCCTCTGCAGCAGCTCCCAGCTTGGACACTTTAAACGCTGATAAAGCATCAAGTTAAACCTGGATCAGGTGACCCTGCATTTCTTCACGCCTCTCCTCTTTTAAACATGCATGTTTATTTTTCACTACAGCATTTGTCATTTCTCTCACATAGTGTGTTTTGTTTTTATCTCTCTAAGGCAGGGTGGGAACTCCAGGCCTCGAGGGCCGGTGTCCTGCAGGTTTTAGATCTCACCCTGGGTCAACACACCTGAATCACATGATTAGTTCATCACCAGGCCTCTGGAGAGCTTCAAGACATTTGAATCAGCTGTGTTGGATCAAGGACACATCTAAAACCTGCAGACGCCGGCCCTCGAGGCCTGGAGTTGCTCTCCCCTGATCTATTGTCTCCTTTTTAACTCTACAACTGGTCACAGCAGATGGCTGTCCATACCTGAGCCTCCTGGAGGTTTTTGCTTCCCACTATCGCCAAGTGCTGCTCACATTAAATCCTCTAACTGTATCGACGTCTCTCTTGTACTGTAGGTCTTTTTACCTTTAGCTGAGGGCCCAGCACATGGAGAAGTGACATATAACATTTTGTCAGACTGAACAGCAAACTTAGAAAAAGCAAACTAATAATGAGTTTAACGAAGGGAGAAGTTAATTACTGTGATTTACGCTGATCACAATCATCAGCATCAGTGTCTGTGGGAGGGCCACTCCTGTCAGAGAGGTTCATATTCTACTACATGATTGATAAAGTGACCACTGCAGAAAGAATCACCAAAGACTTTTATTTTCCTGAACACAGAAACATTACTTCCTATCAGAGAGGTTTTGGCTTCCCCCCAAAGCAAAACCACCGGAGCTGGAACAAAATTCATTTTAAAGCAGTTTAGATTAGAAGTCGGGCTTCAGATGCTAAAATATTACTTTATCAAAAGGCCAGAAATAACAAGTGTTTGGGTCAGTTTAAAGTTAGCAAAGCAAAGAACAGTTGGAAGGATCTCAGAGTGCCGAGAGTCAGAAAGAAGTGAAGTTGGAGATCAGGAGGGAAAACGAAGCAAGCGCAGAGCTAACAGGTTAGCTCCTGAAACCATCTGACGTACGAGCTGTTTTCCCCGAGTACAGCGGCCGTCTCTGAACACAGGAAGTAAAATACCAGCAGTAATCAAACCTCACTCAAAGTATCCGGTAGTACTTTACACCCTGATATATCCACTTATTTTCCTGCTAGATGATATTTAAGGCAATAATTATGAACTAGATGTGTTGAGTTTTCTGAAGCGATATCCAACACACAGCTGCAGCAGTGAGTCTGCGGTAACGGCGTGCACAAAGACCGACGGCGGCGTCTTTACCTGCAGTTTCTCCAGAGTTTGTGAAAATAGAAAAGAGAGATAAGGAGGATGAGGAGAACCCAGCGTGCCTGTCACTAAGATCAACTCATCTGCGTTTGTAAGAAAGCACAGAGGCCATTTTCTCTCAAACGTCCAATATTATCTGTTAGATTCTGCCAGCACTGACTTCCCTTCTTTTTGTGTGCAGAGACTTGGCAGAAACATTTCAACATGTGGGATTATTTTTAAGGATCTCCTTGTGGCTTCATCAATCATTTTATACCAGGCCAGCTCTTAATCAGGAGGAAAAATACTGAAATCTCAAATCTGCAGTCGTTAATTTAGGAGTTCAAGGGGAAAAAATACAAGCAACTAAGAGATGACGTCCCACAGCATCAATCCTCGGACAGCGTTCCCACTGTTCCCGCTCAGCTGCCTGAATCCAAACGGCTCACAATTAACATTTAAACACTTTGGATTAACTTGAGCTGTCCAGTGTGTGACATCAGCAAAATCAATGGATAACTTTATTTCTGCAAAGCAGCCAAAAACAGTCACAATAACACAAGCAGCAGAACAGCTGAGCTGTGCTGTGTGACCTGAAGCCACAGGGATGATGGAGGCTTCAGGACGGGTTTAATATCTCTGATGTATGACGCCTATCAACAGCAACAAAGACTTTAGGAAACACGCTCGACTGCTGGCTTCCATCAACGACTATTGATTTAGAAACCAATTGTTCTGTGCGTGACACGTCATATTTAAAACCACAGGTGTTGGCAAACAAGCCTCAACCTGTTTCCTGGATGCTGCTGCTGCCTCCACTGAGGAGATAAGCATTTATTACATTTCAGCAACAGATTGAACTCCGCCTGCTTTAAGCAATGCGGAGTCACACTTTGTTTTATTAGGAAACATCACTGTAACCCCGGGATCCAAAGTCCTGCCCCAGTCGAGTGTGGAGAGAGCAGCCAGAGTGATCGAGATGCTCTGGGAAGAACAACCATCAACAGGGAGAGGAAAGAATTTGACTTCTGGAACGGCAGGTAGCAGTTTCCTGGAAAAGCGTCAGCCGAGCAGCGAGCCAGTGAACACAAATGCACATGTTCTGTCACGCGTGGGTGGATGTCGCAGCGAGATGCATGCTCGTGACTCCGCATGTGGGCAAAGAGAAAGAATCCAGACACAACAAATCAGACGCACGCTTATTTTCTTTGGCCTGTTGGGAAGAACCAATGCGAGGTTCCCGTTTCTCAGACATTACCTCACGTCAGGCTGTACTTTCCAGTGGATAATCACGCCACTGTTTGCTACGCTCTCACAAACGGCGCCACCTTTTTGCATGCAAACGTAAATTTTACTGTAACCACGACAAGTTAACCTTCTCAGGTCAGCTCATGTACTGAGGGCGACACCATCAAGCACCGAGCTCCTCGTTAGCTGGATTTTTAACACGTGCTGAATCAGCTCTTCTTCTGCTGCCTTTATGAGGGACTTGGTTTGGATATCGATGACCACGGGATGATCTGTTGGCCAATCTATTGATTTACGTTTAACAGCAGCAGCTCGCTTGCAAACAAAAGACAAGAACAAAAACAAAATCTTAATATTTGTTGATAAAAGAACTTAAAGGAACACTTTCCTTTGCTACAAATCAGGCGTTAGTCCCAGTCACCCCAAGACTGGAGGGTCCATCTCCTATATCTGCTACGTAAGTAATTTTATTCCTTCCTCGGAGTCTCCACAGGATGAGCCCACTGCTCCACTGCTCCACTGCTATAAGCATTTGTACCTTTCAGACAGCCAAATGTAATCTGGCGCATTCTTGTGTTTCTTTGCAGCTCCGGAGCTAAATGAATTATGCTGCACAGCTCTGAAGAAATAAATATATGCATAAGAAGGTTGTCTAGTGTTTCAGAAGGCGCGCTCTGAATGGAGAGAGTACAACTGTAGTTAAAGTTTTAACAGCTTTAATGCTGTTGGTGTGAAATGAAAAATAAGGCAGTGCTTTATTTAAATCCTCTCATTCCTCTATGAACACAGGAGCTTTTAGCTAATGTTCTACTCAACTTTCTAACGTGTTTGCTTCCATATGTTATATGCTATGGAAATAACACTGAACTTACTGGAGTTTCTAATCAGATCAGCTATTATATAAATCAACCAGCCAATCATTCGACTCGTTTCATTCATCCCAAAAGGCCTGTTTGATGTGAATCACCTGTTTGATGCTATTTTTCCTGAATGCTCACACAACAGAAAGATGAACTGCTGGTATATTAACTGTATGATGCGTTATCTCAAACATGCAGCAAGCTCATTTTGCGAGATTTCACCCTGGATGCTCTCCTCACCCGTCTCTGTAGTTGATCACTGTATCAATGATGGTGTTCATTTGCTTGGTGAGTTTGGGCGGGTTGGGGGACAGCTTCTCTGCTGGCGGTCGTCCACGTCTCTTCTTGGCCTTGGCGCCTCCGTCCTCTCTGCCGGAGTCCTTGTCCTGACGTCTTTTGCGTTTGCGCTTCTTCAGCCGGATCTCCTCCTCCATCTCCTCCAGGTTTCCATCTTCAATCGCCTAAAACGTGAAAAGAGCCACAGCGGAGCTGAGGTCAATCCTACAGCAAGTATCTCAACAATCAAAAACAATTCTCATTGCAAAGATTCAGAGATTATCAGTGGTGCGTGCTGTTACGCTGTAGGACCAACAGTGTTTTCACATTGGGCAGGATGCACTGAGCTCTGAAGCCCAGTCTCTTTAACCCTTTAAAGCCGGTCAGAGCAGCACGCTCTGTTTTGCGTAACTATTTTTAAATCCCGGTAGCTCTGCAACCACGTGAGCTAGCGCAATAATTGTTTTGCATATGAAACCGGAGGAGTTGTACTTACATCTTATGCCATCAGCTTGTCCTCGGTCACAGTTTCCTTCCACATATAGCTTTGCAACAACTGCATAAAAAGCACTTGCAGCAACAAAAACATAATATTCCAGAAACACGCTTTGCTGATCCGATCAGCTGTTCATAACACTTCCTACGTCCATCAGCGCGAACTATCGCATGTCCGCCATGACCTGCCCGAAACCAGAAGTGACGTCATTTTGCGGAAATGTAGTTTTTTTTACCATCAGGGCCTCATGAGCCTATACTGGTGTTTTTAAAAGTTATGTTTGACTTTCTGACTTTCTGTGTGGTTTCTGGGATGCTTAGGACTCATATTGCACTGCTGGAAATAGTTTATTTTGATGCATATGCTGCTTTTTTGCAAATTTGCATCATAATATTTATTTTCGTTTTTCCTGCAGTGTATAAAAATTGGTGTATTTCAAAAATAAAACTATGAAGACACTCAAAATAAATTTCCTGTGGTGGGAAACTATTTTGTGCAACTTTTTTGTATTTACAGTTTTGAGGGATAAGCCTCTTAAATTTCTCTAACTAGAAATATATGTTAAAAAAACAAAAACAATTTGCAATTTTTTTTGTAGTTTATTGCACTTTTTTACAATTTATGTAATTACTATGCACTTAATGCAGACATATTATTAAAATTTAGGCTGTAATGGTTTTATTGATGTATAGCAACTTGAAATGCTCCCAAAAATGGCTCCACAGCTTGTAAAAATATAATATAAGCTCTGGCAGACTTGGTTCTATGGTAGGTCTTAAAGGGTTAATGACTGTTTAACGATGATCTGTTGTGACCTGAAAAATGTCCGTTTTCCGAGACAACAGGAAGGAAAGCCACACAACTCGTTGTAGGTCGATAAAAAGTGTCAAAATGTTTGATTTGTTAAGTTTCCTCGGAGCGATCTAGGAGAAAAGCTCTTGATGTATTAAAGCACAGAGGTACAGAAAACCACGGCGAGAGGTTTTTGAAGGCCCGAGCTCTGTAATCATTTTGGAGCAACACATGCTGCCAGACTGCAGAAACCTTTTCCAGGAAGACCCTGCTTATTTAAGCACAACCAGGCCAAACTGCATCCTTTGTGTCGCACCCGCTATTCAATACCCATCAGCTGTTGGACCCTTTAATCATACAGCTTCATCAGTAAAATATTTACATTCCCAGTGTGTCTTTTATCCTCCCTCCCCTCATCCTTCAGCCTGGTTCACTTGGAAGCTTCTTCCTGTTGAAAGGAAGTTCTTCCTTCCCACTGTTGCCAAGTGCTCATAGAGGGCTGTGTGATTTGTTACTCTAGGTTCTTAACCTCACAACATAAAGTGCCGAGAGGCGATTGTTCTTTTGATTCACTGCAATCAATTCGACTGAATTGAATAAAAGGTTTAGCCAATGACTGGCTGGAAACAGGCCTGTCAATTTATACAACATTCATATTTTGAAATTCACTCAGACCATTTGAGTTGGGGATGCTTTGCTCCCTGACAAACGATTTCTATGATCATCACATCTCTAACTTTGTTATATTGCCTAAAAGTTTAAGTTCTTTTCTTTTAATTAACATTCGTCTGAAACTTAGTTGACAGCGTTTCAATATATTCTCACCTTGGCCTGAAACTTTCTTCTTTCTATTCTCGTTCTCCCGCAGAACTGAGCCAAAGTCAATAAAATGGATCTGAGCTTCTCTCTCCAGGGGAACATGTCACACTTTATTTGCTGAGTGTGAATCGATGCCTTTAGCATCAAATCAAGCAAAACTACAGCATGCAGTCATAATGAGACTTCGGTTAAACTGTTACTTGCATACATATATATATATATATATTATTAAAGAGTCATTAGTGAGGCACTTTTAACTTACCTGTCTGCTTTACAGTACTTCTAAAACTACAGGCAGTGGCCAGTGCGACTCCTCGGCCTTCTTGTCGACACATTTATGGTATTAATTTGAAATTCTAAGTCACAACCTTGAGGCCGAGGTTACTGAGACTTCAGACTCCTACATCACTTTGTTCTCGAGTTATCACATTCGCAACATTTCCAGAAAACATGACCTGCGGCGCCTGACCTCGAGGCCGAGGTCGCGGAGATTTTTAGTAGACACACCAATCACGTATCGGTTTGAAACGCCTGTGCTGCTTAGTTCTCGAGTTATCGCGTTCACAGGTTTGGGCTTCCACATCGTGGAGACAACAATACCTCATCAGCCTTTTACAGCAGGGGGGTAAAAAACTACTGCTGGTCGATAAGCCACCTGTACGTTATACTTCCTGTCACACCTGTAGATACTTCCTTAGGAGCAGATCCACCCACAATAAAATAAAGCAGAGTAATTAAACTGCAGGTTGATGTCAGTCTTCAAGAAGAACAACAGCAGACTGCATGTTCGACTGCAACCTTCATCCACTGAGAGACTAAATAAAGTGTGGTGTGACGCACAGAGACTAATATAAATATTTAATTACCCAGTCGAGTTCGTGTGAATCACATTTATCACCTATGATCGTATAATTAGCTGCTGAGGTTCCAGGTGAAGCTGCAGGGAAAACACAAACCCTCTAACGTGGCTGCAGCGTGGAGACCGAGGCTGACATGTTGATAACGAAACACGTTTTTACCCGCAGCCACTGTTTTTCAGTCAGCGTGTCGCTGTAGTCCACGTCCCGACGGCAGCGAGACCCTCGACCAAACATCTTCTCCTCCTCCTCTTCGTAGGTGAGCCGCTCCACTTCGGCGTCATCTTTGATGATCCAAGAAGGCAGCTCGTCCTCCTCCATTAGGCGAGGCTTACGCTTTGGGTTCCTAGCGTCCTCCCTGCGCCGGTCCATGTCCATGCGCTTGGCAAGAACAGGAAACACATCAGGTTAGAGTGAAACACACAACTCTGAATGCTTTAGGCGCACTGCACCAGTGCTTTTAGACTAAGCTGGACAATTAAAAGAAAACGTCTTCTAGTCTTCAACCTGACCCACTGAGCATGTGCATTTATAGACGACCAGGTAGGGAAAAATACGGCAGAATAGAGCGACAGAATACGAGTTGAGTTTCTACTTAAACATATCGTGTATCGCGATACAGATAACAAATATCGCGATATTAGATCGTCTTCACGTCGCCCAGCCCTCGACTGAATGAGAGGCTAATATGGAAGAAACAGCCGTAGTCCTTATTCATAGCTTCACTGCAGCATTTTGGATCAGCTGGAGGCTTTTAGGGAGTTTTTAGAGCTGCCAGGAAGTAATGTTGTGTTATGAGAGTTTGCAGAAGTCAGGAGAAGAAGGTATTTTTACATTTCACTTAGATTACAGTCGAAACAGAGCAGCTTTCTTTTGCAGATTGCAGAAGTTCTTTGTCCTGGTGCCCGCTGTAATAACAAGATTTACAAACAGATGGCTGCTCAGCGGCTCGACTCGCTTCTAGAAGAGTTAAGAGACCAATGAAAATCGCAGGAGGCCGAGCTTATGTGGTGAGAATTTAAAAAAAGAAACATCAGAAATGTGATCTTAGTGATACGCTGAGCCAACACAGAGGACATGAAGAGTAGCAAAGAGTGAAACTGCTATGGGCTGTCCTCTGAATCACTCCAGAGTCACACGCATCAACTGGTCTTAAATTAATTTATCGTGTAAAAGGCAGCATCTGGCAGGGGACAGGCCTCAGTACAGGTGACATTGAACCACACAAACAGCCTTGATATGAACCTATAATCCATTTGTCTTACAGATGTGAAAGAACCAGCTGTTGCTTCTCTATTTTGGGTGAATTAATCTTGTAACACCTGTCATTTCAACAATTTTACATTGAAATGGTAATTTTACTTTCAATCTCGCAATGATGTGTCATTATCTTACCATGAAGAGCTCAAATTCATCCTCATTGCGAGCTATCATCTGGTTCAGAGTTTCATCATCAGGCACCTCATCTTCCTCCTAAAATAGCAAAGGAGGCAGGCAACACAATCATCTCATGTTCAGCTCAAATCAGTGAAGTATGGTTTACAAATTTTAATCAGCCGCCACAGAAAATAAAACTAAAACGATTACTAAACCCTGGAACAGGCTCTAGACTAACATTTAACCCTTTAAAGCTGGTCAGAGCAGCACGCTCTGTTTTGCGTAACTATTTTTAAATCCCAGTAGCTCTGCAACCACGTGAGCTAGCGCAATAATTTTTTTTGCATATGAAACCGGAGGAGTTGTACTTACATCTTATGCCATCAGCTTGTCCTTTGTAACTTTGCAAAAACTGCATAAAAAGCACTTGCAGCAACAAAAACATAATATTCCAGAAACACGCTTTGCTGATCCGATCAGCTGTTCATAACACTTCCTACGTCCATCAGCGCGAACTATCGCATGTCCGCCATGACCTGCCCGAAACCGGAAGTGACGTCATTTCGCGGAAATGTAGTTTTTTACCATCAGGACCTCATGAGCCTATACTGGTGTTTTTAAAAATTCTGTTTGACTTTATGACTTTCTGTGTCGTTTCTGGGATGCTTAGGACTCATATTGCACTGCTGGAAATAGTTTATTTTGATGCATATGCTGCTTTTTTGCAAATTTGCATTATAATATTTATTTTCCTGCAGTATATAAAAATTGGTGTATTTCAAAAATAAAACTATGAAGACACTCAAAATAAATTTCCTGTGGTGGGAAACTATTTTGTGCAACTTTTTTGTATTTACAGTTTTGAGGGATAAGCCTCTTAAATTTCTCTAACTAGAAATATATGTTAAAAAACAAAAACGATATAAAATTTTTTTGTAGTTTATTGCAATTTATGTAATTACTATGCACTTAATGCAGACATATTATTAAAATCTGGGCTGTAATGGTTGTATTGATGTATATCAACTTGAAATGCTCCCAAAAATGGCTCCACAGCATGTAAACATATAATATAAGCTCTGGCGGACTTGGTTCTATGGTAGGTCTTAAAGGGTTAAAAGTTAGTCTAGAGCCCTGCTGGAATATTAAAAGGATGAATAACTTCGAGCCTGCAGTAGTTCTATTAAACCAAAGCACAATTTAACTGAAGACTAAATGTTCAGGGAAGAGTCCTCACCTCATCTTCTTCTCCAAACGACGCTGCCTTGGAGACAAACAACAACATATGGAAATACGATCCTACCTCGTTCTGCTCCTCGTGCTCCAAGATGGCCTGGAGAAAGGCGCGGCGCTCGTGGCTCGACGACTTCTGGTCAAACATGCCGGCCTGGATGACCTTCTGATCAACGTTCAGTTTGTATTTGGCAGCAGCCAAGATTTTCTCTTCGACGCTGTTGACGGTGCAGAGACGAAGCACGCGCACCTCGTTCTGCTGGCCGATGCGGTGAGCCCGGTCCTGAGCCTGAAGGTCCTGCATCAACATGAAAGAGGCTGTTTTACATCAAAGCTGGAAACAAACTCAACCGCTGAGACAACACGAATGATTGTCAGCCTGACAGCCAGGCTAACAGCACCGTTTCTGTTCCAACTCTCCTGAAAACACCGGAAAAACTAAAAAGCAAAAACTCAACAGTAGCACCTGACACGATACCAACGCCATCGCCTCCCACGGTCCACTCTGTGAAGTTCATCTGGAGTCAAGCTGCTGGCTGCTTCACAACCCGATGCCATTTTAAAAATGAATCAATGATTCTCTCCAAAGTCAAAATGGATTAGCTGTCACAAATCAATGTAGTGGGGTATCAATAAGATATGAACCCAGGCACAGTTCATCTGATTTGCATATCAGTGGAAACCTTTGGAGCCAGAAAGCAAAGGGAAATCATTTATTAAATATTTGAGTCACTCAATTATTTCACGTTTGGTAAATTTGAGGTTTAATAAACTCCCGGCTGGCGCTGGACTAGAACAAGCTAAAGCTGGAAAAAAGAGCTGCGTCCTCACGGGAAGAACCAAACACACCTTGGAAATGAAGACGAACACTTTGTTCCAGTTGCTGTATTATGGCGTCTTTTTCATTTGTTTCAACATACAGGACTGTGCAAAGGTTTTAGGCAGGTGTGAAAAATGCTGTAAACAACGAACGCTTTCAGAAATATAAATGATTGTTTTTTGGCCCCAAATGTGTTCTGCAGCAGGACAATGAGCCCAAACACACAGCCAAAGTCATTAAGAACTATGTTCAGCATAAAGAAGATCAAGAAGTACTGGGAGCGATGGTACGGCCCCCACAGAGCCCTGATCTCCGCATCATCGAGTGTGTCTGGGGTTACACAAAGAGACAGAAGGATGTGAGGACCATCTGTGGGTGGAACAACCGACCAGCCGAGTTCCTTCAAAAACTGTGTGCACGTGTACGTAGAAGAAGGCAAAGGCGGTCCCACCAAAGACTGATGTGATTTAGATTTCACTGCATTTTGTTCATTGATGAAAATAAAAGATTTAAAAAAAAAGCAGCATTCTTTGTTTACAGCATTTTTCCTCACCTGCCTCAAACTTCAGCACAGGACTGTATGTTTGGTTATTATCATAGAGCTTGTTTCTACGGGCTTTCTTCCCCCGAGTGCCCGTGAGCTCATTTCCAGATCGTTGCTGTTATTGTTGCTAGGCTACAGAATCATTTTGTTCGTTGTTAGATTGTAAATAATTGGCTGACAGCCAGGGACGCTTTCACTGACGTTCCTGCGTTTGATTGGCTGGTTAGAGAGGGCAGCAGTGGGTACAGAACCTGATCTCTGTGGGACTTGTATAGAAAACAGGCACAGCCATCTTTGTACAACACGACACAGAAATATAAAATCCAGGTAAACGCACACTTAACGAAACAACCTGAAATATGATCAACATCATACTGAGCACTTCTAACTCTGCAGTCACGGACCTGGTGAGGGTTCCAGTCACTGTCGAAGATGACCACGGTGTCAGCAGCCTGCAGGTTGAGGCCGAGGCCGCCGGCTCTGGTACTCAGGAGGAAGATGAAGTACTGAGAGCCTTCCTCGTTGAATTTCTTCAGCAGTGCTGCTCGGTCCTCGGACTTGGTGGTTCCTGAAACACGAAATCTGTTTTTATTCTTTGAATTTTTATTTTACTATCTCATACAATATATTATCAAATGAATCCTTAGATGCATTAAAGACATAAAACAAAGTAACCAAATACATGCAGTAATGCAGAAACATCAAGTGAGACGATGAAGAATAATCGATTTACTGACATTCAAGAGAAACAGAGAGTGTATGAAAGAGATGCACATAACTTCAAAGAGTGTGACACACCACAGGTAAATAACATAACTGCATTAACAGGCCTGTTATGGTTTAGTATAATGAAGGGTCCGATCACCTGAACTGAACTACATCGCTGTCATCTGTGGTACGGAATAAACTCCTAACAGGGATCCTTTAATATGTTCTGTTTCTGCTGATGTCGGCTAGAAACAAAGGTTAAAACACCTACATGGTGTAGGTGTTTTAACCTTTTGCATCATAAGAAACAGCATCACTTTGTTTGAAGTTTGCATGAAGTTCTTCCTGTTGGTTTGCTCCAGCGTGTGTAAACTGCTCCTCATCTCAGACCAATCAAACTGTTTCAGAGGCGTCTCTGAAGTCCAGAGACGGGTCCAGAGTAAGGAGCTTACATCTTCATTTAGTTTGCTGTACTGTGCAGACAGTGGACATGCTGAGCATCAAAATGATGCTTCAGACTGAAACTGTTAATGATTTGATGAGAACTCTTCACCACAAAACGCCAAAACAAAAATCACATCAGTGATTTACTGCCTTTCACATCCACGTCTGACCAAACGTGTCTTATATCTGTGGTTTGACCTTATAACAGCTTGTTTAGTTCCAGCTCACTGAGGCCGTTGGTGGCTTATGGGCATAAATGGGAAGTGGAAGGGCTATCCATAGATTCATTCTGGTTATCAGAGGAGTTAGTGTGTGGAACACCTGTACAGATGAAATCAAGACAAGTACATCAATACAAAAATTCACAGGATTGTTCAAAAAAAAAAAAATTGCACGAATATAGGAAATCTTCCTCTCAGTGACTGAGTCGTCTCATTGTGTGTTTATTAAGGTGTTTGTCACAAAGATATAAAACAAGCTCAGAGATTGAGCGGCTGTTATAGACAGGGTGATTCGTTTATGTAAAAATGTAGTTTGTTGTTGTTCTGGTTTACGTGCTGAAAATGGTTTTTATTTGTGTATGTTCAATGTGTTAGACTTGTACATAGTTAACCATACATGATCAAATAATGTTGAATCCTGGATATGGATTTGTAAGCAATGAAATTTGAAATAAGGGGGCAGGAACAAGAAAGGTGTAAACTTCATCCTACTCCTTTTTGAGCACACGCATTCTGTAGACAAAGATATATACATGAAAACTTGATGATTTTTAAGTTTTGTTTTTTGTTTTTTTTTCTGTTGTTATTTCAATTATATTTGCATGTTCGAAATAAAAATTATATCTATCTATCTATCTTATTGCTTTAAATAACAGCCAAGTGTTTCTGCAGGACACCATGAAGTCACTGCAACACAGACCTTTCCTTTTAATGCAAATTAACATTTTCTAAATTTCAATAATTTCCCTCAAAGTATGCAAGAGTGGTGCTTTCATCAGAGCGAGGAGGATGGACATAAAACACAGAGACAGATGGACAGCCACCAGCATGGAGGCATAAAAAGACGAAGACAGAGTCACTGCGAGCTGGTGTGAAGCGGGACAGGCTGCACTGTGCTCTTTAGCACAGGAGTGTGTAATGTGCTTTTATATCTAACAAAGTAAGACAAAAGTATTGAACTTCTATTTTTTTTAATTGGCCCAACTGTGACAGTCTTTCTGTTTGTGATGAAACGCTTTTCATTTCCACTGCTGGGAAAAACAAATCTGCAGTAAGGCTAAAATCAAGGACACGCTATCGAGTTAAACGTCCTATTGTGTTTCAGTATGAGTCCCGGGGGAAAAATCAATCAATCAATCAATCAATGACAGCTCCTCAGTGGATTCGGGTCTCTGCTGCCAGACACAGTAGCTAATAACCCGTCTTTTGTTTGCGATGGCACGTGTGTGGATCTGGCTGCTGTTGAGTTACAACAAATTAAAATAGTCCTAATGGCAGAGGCAGGAAAGTTGTCCTTTAAACACCATATAATGTATTTAAAGGGCTCAATGCCCACAAATATACTGTGACTAATGCGCTGCGTTTCATTTACTGTTGCCCTTTCTAAACATGCTGCCCGTGGCCGTGAGGTTCACATTTAATTCAAAAGCGTTTTTTTAAGTTTAGTCTGTGAACTGTAATTTGTACTGATTAATAATTTTAGTGTTGCCCAAAATCCACGACTCAAAAACACATCACAGTGTAACAGCAAACCTGATGGACATCATCCTGCATCAACCTGCATCAACCATCAAGATTTTCATGCTTTGTTGTAAATCACAGTGACAGCAGGTAACAACAAACAGAGGATGGTTTAGCAGGTGGTGGCCACAGATCGCTGCCCTCTCCTCATTCCTTGAATTATTTTTTTCTCTATGCTGCTTTTTGCCTGTTGTTTCCACTGCTGGTAGCGTGAGATAACCGTGAGATAACCGCAGCCCAATTAAGTTCCACAGGCCGTCCAACTGCGCCAAGAGTGGCAAATCGATATGAGCCGTTATAAGAAGTTTTTTTGGTGCTTCCCAGTGCATTCTGAAGAATGTGGAAAAGACACCAGGACATCAACCCAGCAACAGGACTGGTATCTGCTCCTTTGTGTGAACACAAACAGGAAGAGCAAGCTAACAACACAAAGTGACCTCCAGCACGCTACTCGTGCACATATCAGACCAAACCGCCAGAAACCAACTTCATGAGGTTGGCATGGGGTTCTAGAGTCCTTTAGTGGGACATGTGCTCACAGACCAGCACTGTGTGGATCAACTCATTTGACCTGAGATCATCATGAGAACTGGCAGGTCTGGCACAGCAGCCCATTCTCTCCACAGATGCCAAACTGAGCCTGTGACAGATGTCAAAGACTCTGGGGACACCAGCATGAAGGGCAGTGGGTCAGTGGTGAACTGGGGAGGAAAATTTTGGAGGGTTATTTAGACCTCCATATGCAGGCACTGGTACCCTGCCAGGGGATGAGCATCAACAACCGGTTCTTGTAGAGAAGCAGTTCGCAGTAAGTTTGATTCCTTGGAATTGTTCATCTGTTTGCCTATCGATTTCGCTTACTGTGCTACAATCAGCTCACTCTAGTTCGTGTGCAGGAGAAGGAAAATGGTGTCTCAATCTGCACTGTATAGACATTACTCTTATTCCACAAAAGGACAGGAGCATGAAGTGAAAACTGCATCCAGGACAGAAACAACTGCATTATGCTGCTAACACAACTTCGGCTCTTTGCTAGCACCTGCACAGACAGCATGCTAACGCTAAGCTAGCCAAGACCCCAGAGTGATCTTAAAGGTGAGTGAGTGCTGACTCCAGCCCCCAGCCAGACCCTGAACTTCAACAGGTAACAAACTGATGAGCCGTCAGGCTGAAGCCTGTGTTTCTATCTGTTCATGTTTCTAGAGTAGAATCACCATGACGATCGCTTTGAAGTCTTTCTATAATGGTTTCCATCTTTGGTTAAATACGAACGTTCATTGTGTTGGTGTGTATGACAGCAACCTATAGGTCTAGATTGTTAAATGGTAATTATGAGACGATGTTTCATGTCATTTTACGAAGAAACACAAAAGTAATGTAACAAATTAAGTAATGTACTGCATTACTTTTAGAAAATGTTCCGTGTAATTTGTGCAACAGTTACTTTTTTTAACGATGACCCAACACTGATCACATCAAAGAGGGGAAAACCTCAAACATGCACAAACATTTGATCCACAGCATTTAAGTGTTATGTTTTTGATATGCTGCTAGTGATGGTGGTGACTCTCAGAGCAGAACCAGTGAGAACCCAGCGAGGACTGATAAGGAATAGAAACACGAGGACGTGACTCGAGAACCTTCAGTGAATCTGAACCCACCAAACAGCACCAGAGTTTACCCAGTGGCTCACTAATGCCCCAGGACACCACATGCCGTCTCATCGGTTGTACGTCCAGATGTTGTCGAGAGTGCGTCCAGGCATGTGGGAGCAACTTTCAGCTTTTCACTCTGACATTTGGTGTGATTTTGAATCAAGTCGATCGTTTTGTTCTCAGTAAATTAGACACAAAGAACATCCGAACAGATTTTCAGCTTGAGTATTCGTGCATTGATTTCCACGGTTCCTTTCATTCTCTTGAGCAGTGCAATAATCCAGCAGCTCCACTCACCACAAGCTGCTTCACTGTCTCAGGTAAAGATACTACAACATTAATCCCCTCGCTGCATATCAACAAAACTCAAAGACAGAATCTGATTTTGTTTCCACTCAGCTTCTTTCAGGACTTTAAAATATGCTGATTCTGCCTTTGTCCTGATTCACAGGCTCAGCTCAGGACACCTCAAACAGATGTGTGTGTGAGCTCACCGTCAAGACGCAAGTACTGAAAGTTGCGGTATCCGAAATAGTCCTCCATGATTGTCATGAGAGTGGTCATCTGGCAGAACAGCAGCACTCTGTGGTTGGTGGCCTGGAGCTTCGGCAGGATGCGATCGAGGAGCTCAAACTTCCCAGATGCTCTGTACAGATCAGGCCTGAGTGCAGATAGTAAAAACAAAAAACGGATCATAAACTTTTATTAATCGACTTTTAAAGCCTGCGTGGCATCTAGTGTGACAGCAGGGAATGGTTTCAAATTGGCCGATGAAAGCCTGACTCAGAGTTTGAACAACAGCTGAGGCAGCTCTGGGCTTTTACGTCATCTCTGTGAAAACATGTTCACTAAATCTCTGAAGAACATTATGAAACATCAACACATTATCTGAGCTTTTTAATCTGTCCTCTGTCTCCTGGAACTTCAAGCTACTTAAATGTTTCTGTGTCTTCAGCGTGATTTGTTTATTAAACAGCTCCAATATGAGAATATACAGCTGGATTTTTTTCAATATATTACCAAGACTGTGTTGTTAACCCTTTAAAACCGGTCAGAGCAGGCCGCTCTGTTTTGCGTAACTATTTTTAAATCCCGGTAGCTCTGCAACCACGTGAGCTAGCGCAATAATTTTTTTTGCATATGAAACCAGAGGAGTTGTACTTACATCTTCTGCCATCAGCTTGTCCTCGGTCACAGTTTCCTTCCACATATAACTTTGCAAAAACTGCATAAAAAGCAATTGCAGCAACAAAAACATAATATTCCAGAAACACGCTTTGCCGATCCGATCAGCTGTTCATAACACTTCCTACGTCCATCAGCGCGAACTATCGCATGTCCGCCATGACCTGCCCGAAACTGGAAGTGACGTCATTTTCGTGGAAATGTAGTTTTTTACCATCAGGGCCTCATGAGCCTATACTGGTGTTTTTAAAAGTTATGTTTGACTTTCTGACTTTCTGTGTGGTTTCTGGGATGCTTAGGACTCATATTGCACTGCTGGAAATAGTTTATTTTGATGCATATGCTGCTTTTTTGCAAATTTGCATTATAATATTTATTTTCGTTTTTCCTGCAGTGTATAAAAATTGGTGTATTTCAAAAATAAAACTATGAAGACACTCAAAAGAAATTTCCTGTGGTGGGAAACTATTTTGTGCAACTTTTTTAAACCTCTTAAATTTCTCTAACTAGAAATATATGTTAAAAAAACAAAAACAATTTGCAATTTTTTTGTAGTTTATTGCACTTTTTTGCAATTTATGTAATTACTATGCACTTAATGCAGACATATTATTAAAATTTAGGCTGTAATGGTTGTATTGATGTATAGCAACTTGAAATGCTCCCAAAAATGGCTCCACAGCATGTAAACATATAATATAAGCTCTGGCAGACTTGGTTCTATGGTAGGTCTTAAAGGGTTAAAAACTCTGTCTCTGTCCATGGTTTGATTTCTTCACATGTGTGGATTCAAAAGCAGCTTTAGAAATATATTTACTCAGGACATTGGTGACATGTTCGATCCTTATTTCCCTGCTGTATGTCCTCCTGCTCTGTTAATGAGCGTGTCACTGAACACAGGAGCTCCAAGAAGAGAAATGCCGGCCTGTGGCCTGACTTCAACGACAAACATCAGCTAAACCCAAACACACAGGCGCTGATGTTAATGCTCTCTGAAAAACAGAGAATCTGTTCGCATTTTTAAAAGCTTGCTGCTGCTTACAGCAGGTATGAACAGTGGTTTTTATTATTCATCATGTTTTATGTGCACGACGCATCTTTTGTTAAGTAGTTAACTATTTTTAGGTCAAGATACCGTTTGTGTGACATGAAGTGGAGCAAAACTTTAACACCTCGCCTAAAGTGAACATTCCCAGTTTATGTAGCAAATAAGGTGACACTCCACTGGACACCCCCCATTCAGGTATGTTGAGGTAAATCACTGGTTACACCTGTGCTATTTAAAACAACATCAGTAATATGTTTTATAACGAGCGTGACAAAGGCTGCAAATAATAAGGTTTCAATTTACGATGAGAGCTTCTCGAGCTTCTCGACCTTTAACCTTTTCAGACTTTACGCTCTTCTTTGCACACCGTGGAACCTTCACTGTCTCCACAAAAATGGGACAAAAGCACGCCTGTTTTCTGGAATGTTTTGTAGTAAAAATCCTGCAAAATTAGCGCTGTGCGATATGACCAAAATCTCAGATTCCCACATTTATCGTGCAGACAACGATATAAATCACAAAAGTTTTACACTTCTGTAAATTCTGTGAATGTCAGGCAACTCGACTTGTTTTCAGCTGGGCGTCGTGTACCTGGAGTCGAGCGCTACATAAGTCGAAACGGCCGCAATTTCCTTTGTGAGCATTTATTGCCCGCCGTGCTGCGAGGAAAAGCCTGTTCTAAGGTTTCGAGATCCTCGTGCCTGAAGCAGCATTAGGCGGCGAGCTTAACACTTCAAACTTTGACTCTCGTTCCAGCGCGCTGCATACGCCTTCCATGAAATCGGCGCCGTCTTTCACGTCGGGTTCACGCGTCCTGTTCCTGCAACACAGCTGGCTGTTTCCGGCATGTTCCATGTAAACGTGGACCCATTCTCACACGAGGGGTTCGAGGTGAACGGCTGCTGTGAATAATTGCTCTCTGGTGCCAGTTAGAGCCGAGCGCAGCAGAGATGCAGCAGTTATGACACGTTGGCTTCTTGCATGTGAAACCTCGTCATCCTGAATTAGGTGTTCAATGATTCCACACAAACTGACGAGCTCTATCGCTGCACTCGTGTAAACTGACGTAAACAATATTAATCATTCACTTTCATGTGTGGATTTTTTATCATTAATAAAGATGAAATTAAAAGCAAACGTTCATGGCGGGAAACTCTGAATCTCTGGAGAACTGAATATAGCAGTTAAGTGCTTAACGATGTCTGAGCATCAATATGAGCTTAAATCTGTTAAATCTTTATTTTACTTATTTACTCAGCATGAGCATCTACAGCACTGCCTTAAATCAAATGTGCTTTTCAAAGCACAAAACAGATCGATTGGCCACTGTGTTATTATGTTTTCATAACAGTAACAGTGTAACAGTGAAGGACGCGAGGCGTTTGATCGTACGACTCACCCACTGATGATGCCGTTTGGATAGCCCAAGTGCTCAGCAAAGGATTCCTGCAATGGAGAACAGCAACAAGTCAAAGCAACACAGACAATTAAACTAAGTCCTATAAACGGCAAATATGTGACTTCTTGTGAACGTGTCACAAGATTAACAGGCAGGTTTTAACCAGCTGATCTATCAGCTCTGTTTCTGTGTGGACCTGAGAACCAAACCAACATTAACAAACACAAGAACTAAACATCAATGAAAACCTTTGTTTGATCACATTTACACGACTCTATCAGGACTTCAATCATGAGGCTGAAGCAGTTACAGAGAGTCGCCCCAGCATCCAAACAGATGGGCTCAAACGAGCGTCAGCCTCAAAGTCTACCAGCCTGATCAATTTCTGCAAACACTGCAAGCCATATGTTCTATTACTCCCCGCGAGAGCAAAGACAAGACGCTTAATGCTCTCCTGGTATCTGAGGAATTACTTTTACTTTTAGGCAATGTCCCAACAACACCATGAATCAGCACGGCGTGGAACAAATATGGCCGATGTTGCCGTTAACGGTCATCACAAGCCAACACTTTGGAACTTTGGAAACAACCAATTTGTAGCAAATGTAAAAGGACCAGGTGTTTAATGTTGGTGTGTGAGGTGTGGTGAATCCTAGACTCCACTCTGAAGTGAAAACCAGGGCGACACACACGTGGTCAATGATCTGCTTCTCACCCTGAACTCAAACCTAAATATCACAATTCAGTAAATGTGCAACAGTTTGAAATCGACATAAATATTGTAGCAAACAATCCCACACTCACTTCAATGTGCTGGAACATGTACGGGTGGTTGCAGATCTTCTTCAGCTGCATGATGGTGTTCATTAAGGTCTTTGCTCCACCTTTGCCCTGCAGAGATGTATTAGAGATAAAACGAGTAAAAAAGACCCAAACAGTCTGGATATGCTGATGCTACCAATCACCTACACGACCTTATTATTATTTCTCTGATTGGCTTTCTAACAATTACCTTGTTTTAAACATGAACAAGACAGAGACGATGATCATAGCTCCTCCTGATCTATATTCTAAAATCAGTCAGGTTCTTGCCCCTTTCTCTTCTTCTGCTGAGCCAAATATTCAAAATCTTCCAGTAATATTTGACTCTTCTTTGGGCCTTGACTCACACGTAAAATCTCTGTCTCCTTCCTGTTTCTTTCATTTAAGGAACATTTCTAAACTGCGACATATGATCTCCTCAGCTGAACTGGAAAAAATCGTCCATGCATTTGTGTCATCGCGTTTAGATTATTGTAGTTCCCTGTTTACCAGCTTGGATAAATCATCTCTTTCTCGCCTCCAAGCTATACAAAACGCAGCAGCCAGACTACTAACTCGCTCTATCAAGCGAGCTCACATCACTCCTGTTTTATGTTCTTTACATTGGCTCCTAATAGATTTTAGAATTCATTTTAAAATGATTGTTTTAACGTACAGAGCACTAAATGGCTCCAGATTATTTATCCAAGCTTCTCACAAAATACACGACTGCTCGCCGTCTCCGCTCACAGACTCAGAGTTTGTTGGTTGCTCCCAGAATACGTCTGAAGACGAAAGGGGGCGGAGCCTTTCAGTCTGTGGCACCAAGGCTGTGGAACAGTCGACCTCTACAACTACGTTTGGTTGACTCTGTGGAATCCTTTAAAAAACAGTTAAAAACTTGTTTAAACAAGCTTTCTGTTGACCAATGCTTTTTACATTTTTAGATTTTAATTTACATTTAAACTCTATATTGTGCATTTTGCTATTTATCGTACTGTTTATTTTAATCTCTGTGTGCAGCGCTTTGTGACCACCTGTCTATGAAAAGCGCTTAATAAATAAACTTTACTTACTTACTTAAACTTTACTTATTTTAATTATTAACTATTTTTTAAAAACTTGTGGGAGTGAAAACAAGGTGTGAACTAAGTTTTGACCGCTCCAACATTTGTTTAAGGAACCACATTCTGATTGGTTTGGAGCCGTGTTTGCAGAGGAACAGAGCGGTGCCGACTCTGTGTTTGATCTTTACCAACTCGTGAAGGAAGTATTTCCTCAGCTTCTAAAATAAGTCAGTCAGCGTGCACTGGGCTGTCAGAGCTTCTTCAGTTAATAAAAGAAGATGAAAATCTGTCACGAAGCTCAATAAAGTCAAAAGGAGATTCAGATTCAGGAGGCATTTCTTGTCCCAGTTGCACCCGACCCCTAACGTCCCTCCTGCGGGTGGTGGGCCATCAGGGGCTCCATGGACTAAGGCCCAGCCACCAGACGCTCACCCTCCCTGGCCCTGGGCTCCAGGGCGGGGCCCCGGTAACCCCATCCCAGGCAGGGTGAACTGTTCCCATGATTGGGCTTCTGAATCGCCCTCTGTCTGGTCTCTCACCCAGGACCAACTTGCCATGGGAGACCCCAGCAGGGGGTAGAAGCCCCTGGGATCCCTGGGACACACAAACCCTCCACCACGACAAGGCAGCGATTCTCAGAGGGGCTCCTCCCCCCTTTACATGGTCACATTGATGAGCACGATCGTGACGTATCCATGGACAGCACTACACTTCTTTACAACGTCGTGGACGCAGGTAACACCGACTAGTTTGTTTTGAACGCAGGTCATGGGCAGAATATTCCCGCGAGTGCTTTGGAAATTAAAATGTAGCTTCAGGAGTCAAATTAAATTTATAATATCCAATTAAATTATGCAAACATAGCAAATGTGCACTCAAAGAAAGCTCAAGGTCCTTCTAATGTCAAACTGCAGACTCTTCCCAAAGGCTTTGTCGACACGGACAGAACAAAGCGACGCCGAGGAGCCGATGATCTACCTTCTTGTCTTTCTCTGAGCCGTCAGTGAGGAGGATGCCTTTCTGCATGTGGCGGTACAGAACCTTCTGTATGGCAGACATGTCGCACTTTATGACGTACTCCACCTGCGTGAACGACAACATAAACAATTAAATGAAACTCCAGTGGCACAGTGGCGTCTTTTCAATAGTGAGGCTGTTTGAGCCAAATCCCCATCAGTCAGCTCAGCACTGACAAAATGAGAATGAAAATAAAGAAAAGTTACTTGACAGAATAATAACAAAGAAAAGCTGTGACTTTGTGCTTCAGCTTAGAAAGTCATCTCCTTCAAAATCTTTCATTCTTTTGAATAAATGGATGGTCAGAAGAAGGCTTCGGATAATTTCCTGTCATCAGTTAAGGTGTCTGGCTCTGTGTCACAACAGTTAAGCGATGCAACCGTATAAGTTGATAACAATGTGTTTAGGTCACACAGACTACTTTATCTCCTTTTCTTCAATTACAGTGAGGCCAGGAGCTCGATGCAGTACAAACCTGCAGCTTCAATTACTTTGGAAAGCAGGAATGTTGCATCCAAGGTCAGCGAAGACTATCCCGTTCCTCAAAGTGTAAAATCAGCTCATTAGGAGCGACTTACACATGCGTTACATGCAAACAGCAGTGCAGGGTTGGTGCACTGAGAACTCTGTAGCGTCCTACATCAACGTTCAGTCGTGTTGACCTCACCTTCTCTGGCAGCTGAGACTCCACCTCTTTCTTCAGCCTGCGCAGGAGAAACGGGCGGAGCACTTTGTGCAGACGCCGGATGATCAAGATGGTTTCCTCCTCGTTTAAGTCGACCTGAACGCGTCAGAAAGAGGGAGAGGTGATGCCTCGCAGCTGTTTGTTTCGTGCAGAGTGACGAGATTCCTGCCTGCCGACTTTACGCTAAACCGTCATTTAACCCAGAAGTAAAACTCTTAAGAGAAAGAAGCTCTTTTGCAGGTTGTTATTATCACGCCATGTTCTCCACGGCGAGATAAACAACAGCTCCTGGAAGAAACCCACGCTGGCACACAAAGAACATGCAAATCCCAGACAGGAGGGTCCGGCCTGTTTCCAACCACTGACTCACTCTGCTGCCATTATTACACATCACTGAAACCTTACTGATGATAAGAAGCGTACCTGTATCCACGTTTTCCTTAAGGGTGCCGTTTTAATTAAAAATTGTTTGGCCACGCTGCTTCTGTTGCACTCAGGGCAACAAATTGTTTTTCATGAACTAAAACAGCAACTACTAGCGCAAGAAAGCAAAAATACGCTTAAATATTCTTTTCCTAAATCATGCAACGCTTGTACAGCTGGAAATGAGCAGAACACAACTTATTGTTCAGCTTAGAAATCATCTATAACTTTTAATTATATGCATCTAAAAAAGTAATATGAGATGAGCTGCATGTAACCTAAAGATGGATCGTTGAACTTGGTGGGAGCGGGCACTGCTACGGGGGATTTGAACGTTTTGCCTTCTCCCACATGAAAGTCCACATGTTTGATACGACACGACCCCAAAGGACTGTGTCCTCTCCTAGCATTGAACCGAGACCTTTGTCCAAACCGCAGTCACATGACTGCTGAGCACAGACAGATATCAGAGACCACTTCCATGCTGGCTACCGCTCGTGCTCTTTGGAAGGCGCGATCTGATATCCTCGTGTTGGTGTTGTTCCCAGATCATCATACTAAAGGTTGTTCCAGGATCAACATTGCAAGTGACCAATCAGAATGTTGTGATGTCATACTTTTGCGACTTCGGGAAAAACCGGCGTAAAACAAAAAACTGTACTTAAGCTGCGAGAAACCGCCTTTGTCCGCCGATCAACGGACCCTAACCCTGACCCTGACCCTTTAATAATCGCTAAGCAGAATTGATATTGTCCTCGCAACATTGGAATTTCATAAATGCACGAATGGGTTGGTGCGCAAAAGAATAACGTCACAATAATGTGAGTGGTCACTTGCAATGTTGAACCTGGAACAACATTTTCATGATGATCTGGGAACAACACCAACACGAGGATATCAGATCATCCCTTTGGAAGACTGTACAGAAGCATCGAAAGCAGTCGATGAGGAAACTGCTTCTAAATGTAGGACGTGAAACGTCACTCCTGTAGTGACGACACCCAGATTAACTCTCAGGTGTCTATTTATTGAAATCTTTTACTTTTTGAATCCTGCCTGTTTTTGTGAGACTCACTGAACTTTCCAGGGACAGGAAATAAAATTCCCTGTGGATACTCAGACATTCAGAACACTAACAGAGTCTTAATGCAGTGGGTATAAAAACATTCTCCCTTATGCATTTAAATGAGCCGTGTTAAATTTTACACATAAATGACCTAAATAACTTCCCTTTGCTTCCTTGCCAGGAGTAATGAAACATGTGACTGCTGCAAAGAAAAGCAGCGAGCTGAGGGGAACAGATGGAAGCAGGTCCATTTAACAGCTTTAAATGGGGTTAGGGTATTTCTGTGTTCAGTAAAAATCAGCCCGTTACAGCAAGAAAAGGCTGTAAATACAGTTTTTAAAAGGATTTCAGTTTTTACACTTTTCTGATAATGAATGATAATGTCTGTACTTATCATCACTTTAAAAGTTTTAAGTGGCCTTGATCCAAATGACATGAAGGACTTATTAACCATTTCTGTGCCCGAGGTTCCTTCTGATGGTTTCTGCCATGAGTGAGATCACGACAGCCAAACTGTAAAACTTCTTCAGTCTCTTTAATCTCAGAGCTTTCAGAAATGATTCGTCTCTTTCTCATATCTCCTTTGTAAATTTATACTACATGACAAAACAAAATGCATTATGTATTATTGTTTGATCTACGAAGGTTAAAACTAATTATTAACTTGATTTGCAAAACCCAGATTCAGCATCAGCCAGCGTTAGCTTCAAACTAAGACACCGGTCGCTCTCCTGGCACCTACCCTCTCTCCTGTCATGGCGAAGGGTGCGTTAAACCACTGCTCGAAGGTGCTGCAGCACTTGAAGATGGTGGGCAGCAGGAAGTTGAGCAGCGCCCACAGCTCGGGCAGCTTGTTCTGCAGAGGAGTCCCGGTGAGGAGCAGCCGACGGGGGGCCACGTAGTGCGTGTTCAGCACCTGTGTCAGTTTGCAGTGGTGGTTCTTCATGCGATGACCCTCGTCAACGATCATGTACTTCCAGCGAATCTGTAGGAGACACGAAACAGAACCCGAGCGCAAATGAGCATTTTAAATATTTCAGTTTGTATCTCAGTCGTCGCTGCAGGAGTTTGATTTTGCACTTTGACGACCGTCAGGCTGCAGAATAATTATTATTATTATTTTTAATGTATTTATTTATGCAAGTTTCAAAATTTTTACACATTCACAAACAGCGGGACAGAGGAACACAGACAATAAAGACAATAACAACAACAAAAAAACAAAAACAAAACACAGGAACAAACAAACAAAAAAAAAAACAGAGCAACAAACCCCACAACAGGCCAGCACTTATTAAGAACAGGCTGCAGAATAATTCTAAACACAAACAACAAGCTTCTGCCTTTTATTTAGCGTGTTTCACACGTTCTCATCTGACCCGTCATATAATGTGTATTATGAGCACAAAAAGGCTGTAAAATGTCAATAAAAACAGAATTTACAGATTGCAGATCTCATATTTTAGAGAAAACATATTACGTGTTTAAACTGAACAAATGCACAATTTTAGGTGAAATATTGGCTCGTTTTGATTTTGATGGCAGCAACACATCTGAACAACAGTCCGAGCAACAAAAGGCTGGAAGCTTTCCTCCAGCTGCTGCTCTCCTCAGCTCCAGATGTTTGATGATGTGGGCTGATGTTAAAACAAGAGAGGATGCTGCACAGTGGCAAACTGTTGTTTTGGAGACATATTGCTGCCATCAGATTCAAAATGAACAATTATTTCACTCGGTTTAAACATTTGATGTGTTTTCTGTGTTTTGTTGTGAATAAAATATAGTTTTGTAAGATTTGCAAATCCCTGTGTTCTAGTTACATTTTATTATTTAACCTTTAAAAAGCCTCGAGTGAGAAAAACAAAAATCTGAATTTTAGCTGAAGATGAAAAGTTTGTTCATTAAAAACAACAAAATGTACAAAGTGCAAAAGCGAGCGTCAGTGAATAATGCATGACGCATGATTTATTCAACTGACGAGATGAAAAGCAAAGCGAGGAAACTTAACATCTCTCAAATTACTGCACGAAACAAACAACAATCACAGTTCTGTCGCTTCTCCAGATGTTTTGGTGATTTGAGCTTCGGCAGCGGCGGTGGATGGAAGCTCACCGTAATTTCCTTTTGCTCATTTTGTGGATATTTGTGAAGACGGAGACGCTGCAACAGGGTTCAAGTTAGGAAGCACATTATAGATAGAAGAAAGAGGTTTGATCCTTTTCACCTTAGCCAGTATATGCTTGTCTTTGATGATGTATTCATAGGTGGTCAGCAAGACGTTGAACTTCCCGCTGCGGAGCTGAGGCACCAGCCCACGACGCAAAGCAGGGGTGCCCTGTGTGGAGAGACAAAGAAGAGACAACGTTCTGTCGTAAAGAGCAGAAAATCTGAACATCTGTGATGTGAAAAAAGAGACTAGACTAAAAAACAGAGATTTGTCTCACCTTGTAAGCAATTTTAACCACAGACGGAGCCCATTTGTCGAGCTCATAGACCCAGTTAGACAAGGTCCTGAAAACAGCATTTAAATGTGGTCAGAATCTTCAAAGACGACAGATTCATCAACACTTCATTTACAAAACCAGCCAAAGAAACCATGAAAATGCACAAAAGCAGAGACGAGATGAGCTCTGGTTCAGTGGCACACTGGGATAAACTGCTGTGTGCTAAAAAACAGACCGTTTTAGCCTCCATATTTGCACACTATGCATATTAAAGAGCACATTACACACAGTGGCCTTGAGCAGCGAATTAAGCCTCCGCTCAGCTTCCATCACTTAGAAAGAAAAAAGTGCTCTGCTCATTAATCATTAAAAAAATAGGCTTGCTGCTAAAAACAACCGTTGTTCGCTCTAATCTTCAAACACCTGCAGTTAGAAACCAACATTAAAAGGAATAACAGTTAAAAAGTCGAGTGTTTTCCTGCACTCTGCACACTTTCATCAGCCCTAAACCACTTTGACTTTTCCCCCCTGAACGACAGCACGCTGCTTTCCTGTGAGGGGAATCACACACTTCATGAAGCTGGATCAGTAACTGGACATATTCCCACACTCTAAAAACAGTTTTAAAGATTTATTTCGACCACACCCGTAAAGTCATCAGTTATTCACATTATCAGATGTTATTTTGTAATGGTCAATAATGCATTATGGGTTGTTTTTAGCCTGAATGTTGCACAGTTATAAAGTGTTCGTGAGCGGTCCCACACATGAAATAAATGAAATAAATACAAGCCTCTCTATCATCATTAAACTGCCATCAAATATTTTGGCTCCTTTGACCCTATAATGAGATGCACACAGCCTTGTACTAAAATTCAGCATCTTTGTTCGGGGCAAAAACACTCAGACATGCTAATTATCCTCCCGTGCTGTTTTAGCAGCTTAAAAAACTAAACTGTGGCAGAGGTGAGGTCTTTGGCTCTGCAGCAGGGGAGCGGTGGTGCAGCAGGCGTAATCAGGTCTTTTTAGTGACGCCGGGTGACGAGAGCAGAGGCAGCAGGAGAGCTGATCGATTGGACCGAAGACTGTGCTAAACCCAAAAAGTACTGTGAAAGCACAGTAAAGAAAAGAAAGCCATAACCAGAACACCGTGTGGTTTGAGGGGCGTGCAGGGTCACATAAACTTTATTGATGAGGTAATGCCTCTGTCCTGCTGCAGTCACTAGAGTGTCTTTTATCCTGTCTTCCTTCTCTCACACCAACCAATCACAGCAGATGGCCCCGCCCCTCCCTGAGCCTGGTTCTGCTGGAGGTTTCTTCCTGTTAAAAGAGAGTTTTTCCTTCCCACTGTCGCCAAAGTGCTGCTCATAGGGGGTCATATGATTGTTGGGTTTTTCTCTGTATCTATGAAGCGCCTTGAGGCGACTTTTGTTGTGATTTGGCGCTATATGAATAAATTGAATTGAATTGAATTGAACTAGAGCAGTAATGTCATATCCATCTCAGGGGTCAGGTGGCATCTCTCCCACAGGGGAAGCTTCCATTAGCAGTTAGCATGAACTTTGCTGCTTTGGCTACATAAGATGTTCTGATTACTCAATGATTTATTTCTCCTGCAGTTTAAATGTTGAATGACAACCTAGCGTACTCTCAGGTTATTTCAGTAACACAATCTGAGTGCCAAGTAGCTGCACTGACGTATCTGAATAAATGCAATTTGATTGGCTGAACTTTTCTCTGCACATTGCCTCAATTATCACAGGCAAAGCAAACCAGCAGCTCCACAATTCAGCACCTGGTGTCAAAACACAGAAGAGAAGCGAGACCTGAAACACGTCTGTGAGTGTCTGCCCGTGCCTCCATCTACCTCATACTAACAGGAAGTGGCCTAAGAACACCAATTTAACTTCAATAACAATAAGCACCTTCATGCACAATGCATGTTTAATGCAGCTGTGTAGTGCTGCTAATACACCAACAAAAATAAAGCCTTCACACGAGTGATTATCATTTGAAGTTCTTTTCAAAGGTGACTCTAATAACGTTAGATCTTAGGGTGTCATGACATCGCGAGATAAGAGCCACGATTGATACTGGAAGAGAAGCACTAACGAGAGAGGAACGATGATGAGAAAGGGACCGTTGATCCTCTTGTGCTCCATCAGGTAGGTGATAAGGGCGATGGTTTGGATGGTTTTGCCGAGCCCCATTTCATCAGCCAAGATGCCGTTGAGATTGTTGTTGTACAAGGACACCATCCACTCGAGCCCCTGGACCTAAAACACAGAGAAGAAAGCGTGAGCGAAAAAGGAGAAATACACTAACTAGATGTTAAAAAGACAATACAATTAATAATGTTTACAATCATCTATATTAACATGAATAACGGAGCTCTCCTTATGGCTGCTGTGAATAATAAAAGCAAATATGAAGGCAATCACAGGCACCTGCAACAAGTCAAGTAAAGCACTACTATGTTTATCCTATCACAGGGCAGTGCTAACAATCAGGTGATGAAGCTAAAGCAGCACATTAAAGTTTCTTGCATGTTGAGGATGGTCTGTGCAGCACTACGGGCCTCTAATGTCTTCTAACATCCAGCTCTGTAGTTTGTTGGTGCAATCTTTGTTTTTATAGCATCCCACTGTGGAGCAGCGCACCGTGGGGCGGGGCCTGCTGTCGGGGCACAGAGCCACTGCAGGTGGGGTGCAGATGGCGACAGGTAAACATACGCCGTGAAATTAAGTTGAATTAAGAAGAAAAAAAGACGTTAAAGCGACAAAAGATTACACTGAAAGTCATCTTTGATCCTTTTTTTATTGCTGACTGATTGAATTTTGGATTCTGGGACAAGAAACTTTATCTGACATGTCAGAAAAAGTTTGGAACTACAGACTTAATCCAGAAAAGTGCAGAAAAGTGCAGAAATTATCCATCCATCCATTCGCTTCCGCTTATCCTTTTTCAGGGTTGCGGGGGGCGCTGGAGCCTATCCCAGCTGTCATAGGGCGAGAGGCGGGGTACACCCTGGACAGGTCGCCAGTCTGTCGAAGGGCCAACACACAGGGACAGACAACCATTCACACTCACATTCACTCGCACATTCACACCTAGAGACAATTTGGATTATCAGTTAACCTATCCCCACAAGCTGCATGTCTTTGGACGGTGGGAGGAAGCCGGAGTACCCGGAGGGAACCCACGCAAACACGGGGAGAACATGCAAACTCCACACAGAAAGACCTGATGGTGGAATTGAACTCAGGACCTTCTTGCTGTGCAGCAACAGTGCTAACCACCGTGCCACCGTGCTGCCCCATACATGTCTTAAATCAAAGGACAATGCATTGAAGACGTTTCACCTTCATCCGAGAAGCTTCTTCAGTTCTAAGGTCAAATGGTGGAGAGTCCCAGATTTAAACCTAGTGGGAGTTTCCCCCCACAGAGGGACAAAAGGACCCCCTGATGATCCTCTAATCGCCTGAGCCAAGGTGTGAAACTGGGTGTGGGTCCCAATCACATCCAGTTTCACACCTTTTGACCTTAGAACTGAAGAAGCTTCTCTGATGAAGGTGAAACGTCTTCAAGCGACTTAAAGAAGTCCAGACGCTTTTCTTTGCAAGCTCCTTTGACTACGATGACCTGGATGTCACAGACACACATATCTTAAAGTTTTTAAACATAACTAGACGCACATATCCATGATGTCATGCTGTGCCTTTAGCTGTGACAGCCTAAAAGAAAGAACTGCCAAACATATGGAATCTAAAAGCATTTCTTCTGCCTCTGAACTTGTAAATGTGAACCTTTAGACCTTTAGAAGAAGTTAATTTGACATTTTTCACTGCGAGCTTTGCCGGCTAACTTGATGTTACTGCCACCACAGCATTTTATATCCTAAACATTGGGAGAAAAATAACTGCGTGGTTTCGCCTGTGGGGAAACAATCAGCGAAGGACGGTCTGAGGAAAGGTCAGGAGGACAGTGGCAACAGAAAGGTGACCAATAAACTGCACACATACTTCACTACATGCAGCAGCAGAGCTAAGAGATGAAGGTTGTGAAAAGAAATGTATTCCCAGCTGAATCTCTGTGAATTTAGGTTTGCTATATATATACACTGACGCCGCAGACGTTTGATCCGATTAATGGATGTCCAATTTTCCCCACGCAGCGCGCCATATCTCATTTTAAATTTGGCACACCATAAATCAGACAAACAGGATGACTGCACCGTGATTGGATAGAAAACAAATGCTAGCTGTACCCAGCTGCCAGCTCCAGATCTCTGCCAATACGTCTCTCACGGTCGTGTACGCTGCAGCTGAAGACGAGATGAGGGTGTCTGCAGCGCTACAGGCAGACAGGCTTGACTGAGACGCATTCATGTGCCTAACAGGAGACGTGTTTGTTTACAAAGCCTCCATCTATGACCGAAGACTCGTGACAGTCACCGGCTCTTTGCCCACAGACTCGGGAATATTCAGAAAACCTGAAACCGATTTGTTTCCATGTCCAGAGGGCGGCAACGCAAATTTGCTGATTAAGATTAAGATAAATCTTTATTAGTCCCACATGTAGGACATTTTTTAGACTTAAGTTAAAGGTTAAGAGAAATAAAAAGGAAGTTTAGTTTTCTGATCAAGGTACTAAGTTTAGTTCAGACCTCTAGGAGGCTGAAACGTGATGCTTGTTTACATGAATCAATCATATAAAAAGTATCGAACATTTGAGGTGTGGATTCATCGCATTTATCAAAGGAAATCGCTCTCATCTATAAGAACTTTTTCTTGCCATCTGTAGCCTGTGTTCATGCTGAAGGTAGCGTTTGATGATTATGAAGCTGTTACTGGTGGCACTGAAAGCACAGCAGGAAGTCGGCGCCGGGAAGACTCGACAGCTCGACTGTTTCACTCACATTTACAACAAAAACAGACGTGCATGGACTGCAAAATGCATTTAGAGTATATGAGAACAGAAAGCATTGACAAAAACTGATGAAACGCACACACAGACACACACACACACACACAGTAATGATGCAGTCCATCAAGCCCAAACACCCAGGGGGAGATAAAGGAACGCCAGCGCGTGTCACTGTAGTCACAATCCAAACCTCTGTGGGTAAAAAGCCAAAAGAAGTCATTTATCAAACTCATCCGCTGACCCTTTGTTTCAGACTAGCACAAAGATGGAGAATGAAGATCCAATTAAAGCTAAGCTGTTTGTATGCAGACAGTCTGTTATTCAGCTGTCGGGTAAACTCTGCTTAAAGCTGACAGCAGCGGTGCTCCTGAGTTGCAGTGAGAGCTGCAGCATGTAGGGGGGGGTCCAAAGCTTTTAATTGAATTTTTCTAATGTATCAGCTCGGACGCCGATGTGGTCCAATGTTTGCAACTCATACGAGAACTTTACAGTCTCTAAAATGTTCCTTATGCAAAGTTGGTCTTCTCTGCAGATCAGCCGACGTTTTGCTCCCATTCATCGGTCTGTGTAACCAGGAAACTACTGAAAGCACTCAGACTGGACTCTTTTAACCCTTTAAAGCCGGTCAGAGCAGCACGCTCTGTTTTGCGTAACTATTTTTAAACCCCGGTAGCTCTGCAACCACGTGAGCTAGCGCAGTAATTTTTTTTGCATATGAAACCGGAGGAGTTGTACTTACATCTTCTGCCATCAGCTTGTCCTCGGTCACAGTTTCCTTCCACATATAGCTTTGCAAAAACTGCATAAAAGCACTTGCAGCAACAAAAAACATAATATTCCAGAAACACGCTTTACCGATCCGATCAGCTGTTTGTAACACTTCCTACGTCCATCAGCGTGAACTATCGCATGTCCGCCATGACCTGCCCGAAACCGGAAGTGGCGTCATTTTCGCGGAAATATAGTTTTTTACTATCAGGGCCTCATGAGCCTATACTGGTGTTTTTAAAAGTTATCTTTGACTTTATGACTTTCTGTGTGGTTTCTGGGATGCTTAGGACTCATATTGCACTGCTGGAAATAGTTTATTTTGATGCATATGCTGCTTTTTTGCAAATTTGCATTATAATATTTATTTTCGTTTTTCCTGCAGTGTATAAAAATTGGTGTATTTCAAAAATAAAACTATGAAGACACTCAAAATAAATTTCCTGTGGTGGGAAACTTTTTTGTATTTACAGTTTTGAGGGATAAGCCTCTTAAATTTCTCTAACTAGAAATATATGTTAAAAAAACGATTTTCAATTTTTTTGTAGTTTATTGCACTTTTTTGCAATTTATGTAATTACTATGCACTTCATGCAGACATATTATTAAAATCTGGGCTATAATGGTTGTATTGATGTATAGCAACTTGAAATGCTCCCAAAAATGGCTCCACAGCATGTAAACATATAATATAAGCTCTGGTGGACTTGGTTCTATGGTAGGTCTTAAAGGGTTAATTCAGCACCTCCATGAGCAAACTTCATTGCTACCATGCTGTTATAAATACATTTGCTGCACTAGTTTTGGTCTCAAACAAGCTGCCATATTGATTTCTGTGAGCTCAGTGTTTGCATGACTTCATCTAATGCCTCTCAAATCACACATCGAATACTCGGGTGGATCCCACGCGTGCTTAAAAAGGCCCCATGGATGCACCACATCACATTAGAGACAGGCTGGGAGATGAGAGCAGCTTCCTGTGTGAACATGCAGACATACATTTAGACAAAGTTTAGCTCTGCTAAGGAGCCGGTCTGCTGAAAGAGGGCACAATCTGACTCAGCTTTCATTTGGAAAGAAGTTCCAATTTCAACCGCATGCAAGCAGACATTCCTGGTGGTTTGCTCTCTAACCTGAAATCCACATTACGTCTGTTTTGCACATAGTCGTTGATGGAAGATAAAATAGCTGCTGAAAGAGTTGATATGTTTGCATGACGCTGCAAATCTCTGTGCAGCGTTCTGCCATCTTGTTACACTTTCAACATCTTAATCTTGCTCCAGCTGGACGCTTTAGATGTTTTTCACAGACTCGGTGGAACTGAACTGAAACTCAAGTCCTCACAGGGCATTCAAGACAAATTAGACGTGTCTGCTGGTGGCAGCGCTGGGCCACGCTGTTCAGCCAGGATCAGGACAAGCTGTCCAAGAACAGTTAGGAAGCCCTGCTCAGTCACGCCAACGTTCCAGTGGTAGCGCTTACAAATGAGGTCGAACCAGTTAAAGGCAAGAACGACGTTTTAGACCAGCCTAGGACAAAGGAAACATCTGACACACTGTTTGGCACAAAGCTGGAAAAAAGCAGAAGCTTCACAACAAGTGTTTCTATATGTTCCCTCCATCTATTGTGACCAATGTAGACTTGCTTGACTCATTTATTAAATTCTTGTCATGTTGTTGGACCAAAAGGTTCCCTCACAGATACAATATTAGGGTGAAAAACTCAACAATCCACTGATTGTGAGGAGCACCTGGCAAAGGTGGAAAAAAGGAACTCCCTGTTAACAGGAAGAGACCTCTGGTAGATTCAGGCACAGGGAGGAGTAGACAGCGTCTACAAAAGCAGACATGCTGTATACGTGTGCGTGTACCTGGTACTGTTTGAGCATCCCATTGATCAACAGCGACGACTGCTTGTCCACCCTCTCAATGACAGCGTGGGCCACGCCGTAGTAAGACTGGGAGCTGGTTTGGCCAGTAGGAACGCTGTACTCATCATCCACATCCTGCTTGGCCGACCTGACAGAGACAGAGCATTTGAAAGTATTCTAACTCAAACTGAACCAGCTTACAAATTTAATTTAATGGCGCCTAACTGAGGCCTGACCCCTGACTCTGGAAATCCACATTCAATACAAAGACACCGAGGTTTGTTTGTTTGCTTATTCGTGAGGCTCCTGCAGGGAAACCAGGTTCCAGGTTGTTAAAAAATAGTCTACACACTCAACTTCCAGCGTATGTGAACTGAACGCTTCTTTCTAGCTGATGCAACACATGCCGAGTAAATGGGAGATAACAGAAGGAAATACAATACTCGATGATGTTCTTGGCAGCTCTCTCAGTGGCTCCATCTCTGTTGGGATCGATTATCTTCTTCTCTTCCGTCTCTCCTTTGGACGCCTCATCTTCCTCCTTATAAGGTAAAGTTGAAAACACATGACTGTGAGCGTGCTTAATACAATAACAGCAGCACAGGTGGAACAAAGAACTGTATTTGTGGATAATAAAGCGAACAGCTCCCCTGGTGGATCTTGTGCAACATAACGTTTATTAATGAGAAAATCCTCTACCTCCTCTTCAAACTCTGAGCCGCTCTCCTCGCTGTCTGACCGCGGGGCCACTTCATACCTGTTTCAAAGAAGCAACAGAAACAAAGCCTCATTAAAACATCTGAGCCCGTCACAGAAACATAATGACGACCTTCAGCACAATTTATCTAACAAGCAACAACTCTCCAGATAGTGAAGAGTTTATTAATAAAGAAATAAACAGAGCGAGTAAAAGATTCACACTATAAACATGTTTAACTATGAAGGAGATGAGCTGATTCTGGGATATTGATATTCAGACAATATCATCAGAGTGGAAGGAGAATTTCAACGTTTCCTAGTTTTATTAAATATTATTTACAAATCTAAAACATTTAAGCTAATGTTATTAATTCAGTCATTTTTCTGCCTTGTTAACTGTCTGCCTGCAGCAGCTCGTGCTGTTTTTCTGGCTCAGTATAATTTCACTGACGATGAAACTGCTGCTTTTTGTTTTAAAGTCGTGTAAAGTCAAACTGGATTTTCTTCTCTTGGTGTTCAATGACGAATCTTTTCCACCTGATCGTGCTCACGGTTCTGCTGCACAGAGCGACACCTGCGATCCTGGAGGTGCTACGGAGAAAACGACGGGTGCTTTAGTGATAACATGAGCTGTATCCCAACTCAGGGTCTGCAGCCTTAAAGGCCGCATTTTAAGGCCGATTACGTCACAGCGACGCGACGAAGGCTGTCCCAATCCGAAGGCTGCTCGAAATGCGGCCCTCAAATGCGTCCTTAATTTCCCTGAATTTTAAGGACGTGGCGGTGTAGACTTCGTGGCCCAACATATCCCAGAATGCATAGCGCGGCAGCCGAAAAAAAACGGCGGATGAGGGGCGCCCGAAGAATAAACTTTAAGTAAGTACTGAATATTATGTCACTTATTTATGTGCAAATGTTTAATACCGAAGAACATTAAACATTACTGTTGGCCACATGTCGGCAAAGTTATGTGACATTAGTGACGTTTGTACTAACTTGGTTTTAAAGCCTTTACTTTAAAATATACGCCGTTCAATAGCTGAGCTTAATCAGAGAATGATCAAAGCTCATGTAGAAACAAACAAACAAACAAAAGATTTTCTCCTTCATTTCTGTCAAACAAAGCTGTATGAAACGTTTCCAGCTGTTAGTATCATGGCTGCTAGGCAACCTGGGCAACGCAACAGAGGCTAGACCGTCCCATTTCACAAGCCTCTCACTTCCGGTCTTAGAGTACGCGGCCCTTGTGGACCGTTAAGGCTGCAGACCCTGAATTGGGATCCAGCCGTGGACTCTGAAGAACACAGCGAGTGTAGTTTGATGTGTTTTCATGGACACAGTGTCGGGTGGAACAGCTACATATCATATTGCTCCACTGAGAAACCAGCTACATAAAAACACATGAATTCTATCAAGGATGCCGAGACTGGTATCAACTTCAAAATCCGAGGTGACTTCCTTCTCAAGTTATTAGACGCACCAGGTTTTCAGGAAATTCGACCTCTGACCTCGAGGCCAAGGTCACTAAGATCCAAGCTTATCTGAGATTTCTCGCAGATACACCCATGGCGTCTGTCTGAAATTCCTACGTTGCTTCGTTCTCGAGTCATCGCGCTCACAAACCTTGGTGTGCATGACGCCCTGAAAACACAGCAATGCTTAATTCTAGACTTGAAAGAATTTTCTTGGAATTGATTTTGGTAAGTTTTGTTCTTGGCGTTACAAAATGCAGTCTGTGTGAGCATTACGAGCCACCGTGGCCGAACACACAAAGACTGCCACCAGCAGAATCTCGGAGCGTCCAACGGTTTCGTTTCAAAGAGATCAGAAGCCGACAACAGTGCTGTGCATCTCACCCGGGGTTCATCTCGAGCCAAGCCTCCAGCTGGCTGGATTTTGGGGCCTCGGTTCCCTGCAAAACCTTCCCGGTCTCAGTCTGAATCACTTTGACAGGCAGCTCACTCATCTGGCTGCTTTCATCCATGGGCTGCAGGAGGAAACACAAGAAGCAGCATGCATAAATCTGAACTCATCTTCAAACTTTAGTCTTTTAACTTGAAAAGATTTGAGCTGTTAAGTTTTTAAGATGAGCGGCGGACTTTGATATTGATCAAAGTATGATATAGATCTTCAAATCCATTTAGAAATGAGAACCATAAACCACAAAGCTTCACTTTCATCAGCCGCCGCTGATGCAATCTGCATATAATGAACGTAAAACACTTTTCATTAGTTCCATAACCCCAATTAAACAAGAGCTATAAAACATAAAATCCAACATGAACCAAACTTTCAGACCTCCTAAGTTCCCTTTAGAGGTAAACACCTGCGAGCTTCACCAAACCTGCCATCAAAGTTCAGCCTGAGCTTCTGGAGCACTCAGAGGAACATGATTAAAAAGTGTGGAAAGTTACGGCTGCAAACAAACAAACAGCACAGACGTCTTTTTGCTTTCGGAGGACTGTTTATAACATGCCTCTGTTGTACAATCGCCCAGGGTGCAGTCTGCCTCTCAATGGATAATTACTGTTTGTTTGGCTCCTTATTTATTTCTTTTTTCTGTCAGAGTAGGTTGGATTTTGTAGCAGTCACAATGAAAGACTCAGCAAATGCATGAGAGGAATAATGATCAGCATATTCAGAGGACGAAGAGCGAACATCTGTCGACATCGGGGGGACGTGAACCCTGACAAAGTCTTTGAAACAGAAGGGCCTGATTTTTTACACATCCATCAGTACGACTGTCACTCATTCATGTTTGTGTCCACCTGTTGAACATAATTGCAGGACTTGTGTGATTTTATTGCCACTGCTGTCACATCTCAGCACCGACTCTGTCTGCAGTCCTGAGCAGGTAAGCTGCAGAGTGGGAATCGTGCTAACAATGAGGTGGTGTTCAGTAGACTCAAAGTTAGCTGCAGATCAAATTAAAAAACACGTTTTACATTTAACACGAACAGTAACTCACCTCTCCATCGGGTCCAATTGCGCTAGTTCCTTCACCATCGCCATCCACCTTCTACATAAATAACACATCAACCAATCAGATGGCATTTTCTTCAAAACACTGACTCATATCAAAGCTGGAAAAACACTGATAACAATAATAATATGTGCTTTCTCTTTTCACAATTGACCGGTTAAAGGGAATGGGAAACCTCAGGTGCTCTTTGTGTTCCTGTTGTACACTCACATGACACTTTATTAGGTACACATTGCCAGGACCAGGATGGATCCCTCTGAACTGCTTAACCCTTTAAAACCGGTCAGAGCAGCACGCTCTGTTTTGCGTAACTATTTTTAAATCCCGGTAGCTCTGCAACCACGTGAGCTAGCGCAATAATTTTTTTCGCATATGAAACTGGAGGAGTTGTACTTCCATCTTATGCCATCAGCTTGTCCTCGGTCACAGTTTCCTTCCACATATAACTTGCAGCAACAAAAACATAATATTCCAGAAACACGCTTTGCCGATCCGATCAGCTGTTCGTAACACTTCCTACGTTGGAATAGAACTATCGCATGTCCGCCATGACCTGCCTGAAACCAGAAGTGACGTCATTTTCGCGGAAATGTAGTTTTTTTTTACCATCAGGGCCTCATGAGCCTATACTGGTGTTTTTAAAAGTTATCTTTGACTTTATGACTTTCTGTGTGGTTTCTGGGATGCTTAGGACTCATATTGCACTGCTGGAAATAGTTTATTTTGATGCATATGCTGCTTTTTTGCAAATTTGCACTATAATATTTATTTTCGTTTTTCCTGCAGTGTATAAAAATTGGTGTATTTCAAAAATAAAACTATGAAGACACTCAAAAGAAATTTCCTGTGGTGGGAAACTATTTTGTGCAACTTTTTTGTATTTACAGTTTTGAGGGATAAGCCTCTTAAATTTCTCTAACTAGAAATATATGTTAAAAAAACAAAAACGATTTTCAATTTTTTTGTAGTTTATTGCACTTTTTTGCAATTTATGTAATTACTATGCACTTAATGCAAACATATTATTAAAATCTGGGCTATAATGGTTGTATTGATGTATAGCAACTTGAAATGCTCCCACAAATGGCTCCACAACATGTAAAAATATAATATAAGCTCTGGTGGACTTGGTTCTATGGTAGGTCTTTCAACAAGGAGCTGGAAACAGTCAGTTTGGTCCATACTGTGTGTGACAGCATCACAGAGCTGCTGCACATCCATGACGCTGGTTACTGTGAAGAACGACTAAATAAAGTGAACTCTTCATGTTCAAGAAACTCCTGTAAGGCAGCTCTGTGACATGTTATCCTGCTGGAAGCAGATTCAGAAGACGGGCACACCGTTATCACAAAGGGATGGACGAGGTCAACCACAATAGCTGGGGTGTTTTTTTTAAACAATATCCTGTTGGTACTTGGAGCCTGACTCGCTGATACACGGCAGGATGTGTTTACTCCAGATTCTGACCCTACAGTCTGAATATCAGAGCAGAAATCAAACATCATCTGTTGTTGTCGATCCTGTGAGCCTCAGCTTCCTGTTCTTAGCTTACACCAGTGGTAGCAGTCTTGTGCTGCTTTGGAGGTTTGACATGCATGCCTTGTATGCAGCGAGTGGTTATTTATCTTACTGTTTCTGTCCTATCAGCCTGAAGCAGTCAGGCCATTCACCTCTGACCTCTGACATCGACAAGGCATTCACCGGATATTTTCTCTTTTCCAGACCATTTCAGAAATACCAACCGCCACCATTCAACGGCACTTAAATCCCTGTTTGTCCTTGACCCTGAGCTAATTCTCGGTTTGAACGTCAGCAGGTTGTCTCGGCCTACGTGGCTGGACACACCGAGTCGCTGCAACATGAGCATTAATGCACAGTTGAACTGGTGCACTTAACAAAGTGGTCAGTGAGTGTAGTTGTAGTGAAATCATTTACTCAGGAGCATCTGAGAACACTGAGAGAAGAGCAAACAAACTGGCCACATATCCTACACGTAAGGATAAACAGCAGCAGCCACTTTATTGTGTTTGTCTGTCTGAAGCTGAGTGCTGCACAGAGCACACACTTGACCTTCGTCCTCCTACCTTCTTTCTCTTCCGCCTCCTCTTCTTCTCCTTGGCAGCTTGAGCAGCTTTGTGTTCGTACACCAGGGTGGTGAGGTTGGCCACATATTCATCCGTCTGCTGCAGCAAGTAGGCCAGACGCTTGTCTTTCTTTTGATCGATCAGTTTTCGGTACCCTTCCTCGTCTTCTGCCTGGATGAACCAAAGTGACATCAAATTAAAGACGAGAGCTGCTGGAACGGTAAAGTGTAAATGATCCATTATAATAACAGGACGGGATTACAAATAAACTCCACTGCACAGTTTAACCTTTAGGATCTTTAATTATTATTATGATTACAAATAGATCCTTTACAAAACATGCTAACAATAATTTTTAAACTTTTAAATGGCTAAACTATGTATTTGCACACCAGCGACCTTATCTGTAAACTGTCTCTGTCCTCCTCTGTCTGCATCATACGACACTTCTACAGTTTCCCTTCTCTTCAGTCATGCGTGTAATGAGGCCTCAGCAGCACTAACAGCGCTGGCAGCCGAGTGGAGGGCTGAGAAGTGCGAAACAGCAACGCAGAGCCGCAGCACGACACTGTGGACGTTTGTATCGTGCGCTATTATTTAGCTGACAAACTCCAGCTCTGATTTAATGAGTCGGAATGAAATCAGACACCAGAGAAGAAGCTAAAAACGAGTGGACAGTCACATCCTGCTTCTCACTGAGACCATCACCCACATTAAATACTAATTCTGAAAGGTTCAGTTTTGGTCTGCTGGTGCATTTGGGGGCATTTCTTATACAGATGCAGAGAGCAACATTTAGACAGACGTCTAAGTGTGTCGAGCCAACACTGAGCTCAGTGGCAACAACTGTCATCATAAGAACAGCAGCAGAAAGCAATGGATGGAACCCTTGGTCACCTTTTCTGGTCTTGCCCCACACTCAGGAGTTTCTGGGCAGAGATATTTAATATATATAACTGGATTTATGACTTAAAATCAAAGCCGGATGGTGTACTTGCAGTGCTAGGCTGCTCCCTGACCTCATTGGCACTCAGACGTCCTCTTCAGAAAGCCTTAATGTTTGGCATGATTGTAGCCAAAAGACTTCTTCTTAGAGCCTGGAAATCACCATCTCCTCCACTGTTCAGGGTTTGGCTGCGTGAGATGAAGCTTGTTTGTATATTGAAGAGGTTCGTTATCGTTTGGCTGACACCCATTTTACGTTTGTTGAAATCTGGGGCCCTTTTCTCAATCATATTAATGGGAATTTAACATAAACTTTAACCCATTTGACTGCACTTTGTGTTTGTGTGAAACTGCACCTCTGCCGGACCCTGATTCCTTCCTGGACATGTTTCCCACATCTTCTAGTCTTGGTGAACTCTCTGTTGCCCTAAACTCACACAGAAGATCATCTTTTTTGGACACTGATGTTTCTTTTGAACTTTTGATTTGTACTGGCTAACTGGTGTATTTTTATTTATTTATTTATTTCCTTTTCTTTCCTGTTTGGGTTTTTTTTTTTGTTGTGTTTGGTTTCTGTTTTTTCTTTTTTTTCTGTGCTTAAATGTTATTGTTTTTGAATCTTATGTCCTTTGACGTTATGTAACTTTGAACTTAAAATCTTATAAATAAACATTTAAAAAAGAACAGCACCAGCAGGCTGGTCCAAGCTCAGCAGGCCCAGATCCTTCACTTGCTGGCAACAAACACGTTTACTGGAAGCTGTGATGCGCTTGTAGCCACTATAGTGAATAATCAGCCTGCATATCTGTAACTTTTGCTCTGAGCATTTATGAAAAGATTGATCTTGGTTTGGCGCTCCTCACCATGAGTCTCCTCATCCTCTCCTTCTCGATTCTCTCCGTCTCCTTCTTCTGCTCGCGCTCCGTGTTGGTGTGCCAGGTGGCGATGGCTCTGGTGAGCTTCTGCATCTTACCGGACACGGAGCGGTGATACTCTTTGAAGTCCTTGGCATGTTGGAGGATGCTGTTGAGATATTCCTGAAAAACAAATCACAGGTTTTTGTTTCTGTTCTCGTCACTGCAGACACAACCCTGACGCCACGTGAGTTTTCTCCTGTCAGCTCGTCACCTGCTGGATGCTGTCGCACTGTTGACAGTTTCCTGATTGCTTTTGTTGCTTTTGTTTTGACTGCAGGAAATGAGACGGTAGCGTTTTGTTTTTTTTAACCAAAAATTGTCAGGAATACTTTTTATTAGCGGTGCAGCGGATCACGGTTGATCCGTAATCTGAACCGATCCCACTCCACGGTTTGGTACGCACGTGATCCGAAAAAGAAGGAAAAAAAGGATGTGTATGGTGCGCGTGGTCAGTCTGTGGTAGTTATGGTCAGCGCTAGCGGTCCAAGTGGAGGAGCAGAGGAGTTTGTGGTATTTAAGCAGCCCTTTGCTGCCCAGTCCGACCGGGCTAAAGCTATGAAGCTATAAAGCTAAAGCTAACCTCCTGAAAGTCTGAATAATCGTCTCCTTCATCGAGATCAGACAAAAGCACTAACTAACAATAACGACTAGTAAGTGCCTCAGTTACCAGAAATTACAGTCAGAGATAAGTATTTATGAAACCTCAGAGAAATCAAAATTCAACATTTATAGAAGCAGAATTATCCTGTATGTTAATCATCTGAAACATTATTATTATCTAAATACTTCATTAATCATTTTCTAAGTAATAAACCTATAATTTACAACCATAACAGCTCCTAAATAACTGGTCTGTCTGTGTGTCATACTTTAGACATATAAAACTACTGTCACTGATGATGTTCTGAACTTATTGATCCAGATCTTTTAAATCTGTCTTAATGTAACCGGCGTGTTCCTGCGTTGTGTCTGACAATGAAAGGTCAAAGAAACAAAGACCTCCAAGACCTGCTTGAGCCACGCTATGATATCCCGTTTGCGTCCACTTTAGTGGCAAGATCGTTCCAAGCGTGTATGAGCAGGAAAAGTTATGGCTGAACCGTCCCAGGCATCTTCTGTTGCTCTAACTGCTACAAGTGGGTGGAGCTCCAGGGCAACGGAAAGCTACGTGACCGTGACCGCTCATTATATCACAGCGGAGTGCGAAATAATGAGCTGTGTGTATTATTGTAGAGTCTACCTTACAATATAAAGCGCCTTGAGGCGACTGTTGTTGTGATTTGGCACTTTATAAATAAAATTGAATTGAATTGAGTGGTAGATACAAAGACCTATACCGCCCTATATTGAACCATAATTTATTTTTATATTGCGTGGAATGAGTCTAGAGATGAATGTTTTTAACAGGCAAAAAATACTTCAATAAGTAAATGTTCAATTTTTGTCTTTTTTCTTTTTTCGCTGATCCAAAAATGGATCCGATCTGTGACGTAAAACCGTGATCCGATCCGAACCGTGAGATTTTTGATCCGTTGCACCACTACCTTTAATGATTTCCATGGCACTGCTGTGGGTTGTTACATGGACTCACCTGATGTTTCTGCCTGCGCTTCTTTTCCTGCTCGAGCTTCTGCTGCTTCTCCAGCTTCTCGGTCATGCGTGCCTCCCTCAGCGTCTGCCGCTTGCTGCGCCGGTAAGCCTTCGAGTTGAGCGCCGTCTCCAGGGTCGTGTCTCGTCTCATGCAGGCCACGACGTCCTGCCTCAGCTGGGATATTCATCAACGGGTTACACATCCAACTCTAAAGTGATCTAATCTAACCTGCATCTCTACAGTACAAATTGAGTACGAGTTGAAAATAGTGCTAAGCTGCAGCTTGAGGCACTATTGTATTATCAAAGGGCTTAAAATGAACAATTTGACTTCTATTTAAACATTTGCATGATTGAATGAGCTTCCTTTAAAAACAGGGCTGGTCCACTTCATTACAAAGCACGACTGCATAAGAGAAATAAAGAATTCTGAAAGTGTCGATAAACCAAAACAACAATAAAACTCAGCCTAATATTTTTAGGTGGATGAATGTATTTTGTTGACTGAGAGTAAGAAACTCTGTATGTACGTGTACCTTTAACATAAATCAGGAAATGGCATCTCTGTTCTAAGAATACCTGAGCAGCAAACCAGCCAGTGTGGATTTATCGATAAAAGCGCCGCACACACTCACACGGCGGCTGATCCGATGAACTTCCAGTGATAACAAAAGTGAGCTCTTTCGACTACGAGCCGCTGCAGTTATGCATTTACACTGATGCAGTCACGTGAGACATGAAACGCTGCAGCTGCCGCGTACCTGACGCTGGAAGTTGAGCAGACGCAGAGCCTTGAGCTCCACTGTGGCTTTAGTCCTGAGGTCCGGAGGCAGCGAGCCGGGCAGACTTTCCAGTTCCTGGATTCGATGCGCAATCCGAGCCTGCAGTCTGAGAGACATTACGGAGACATTTGGTTAAACTGCAGGACACTGGACACACATATAGTGTTGTCCAGCACATGCTGTCAGGTATTTACATCACTGGAAATTTGGACGATCCATTATTATTATTATTATATCCATTTGCCATGAGACCTGTCAGCTGTTATCATACTATTTAGATGGGACTTGGATGCAGATTGCACTTTTCACAGCAATCTGCAACATCTGAATCTAGCATGGCTCTTTTGACGTATGTTTTGTTTTGCAGTTACCTTCATTAGAGCCTCCATCAACACATGGTCTCATTGCCTCAGGTGCATACTGAGTGTTTGCTCAATAAGCATCTTTCAGGCTTAAAGTCTAGTTTCCAAGTGCTTCTTTAGCTTCTCTGGTCATGTTAACAAGGATGATGACACTCAGGTCCAACTAAACCATAAAACCTGCACGTTTTGTGTCGTCTTACTGAAAGTTTTTCCCCTATATCTCTGGGTGGTCTGTTGCCCGCAGTACGAGTTCTGGTCCTCTTCACACATCCATGGTGCAGCTACACTGTGAGCTTTACTTATTTAGTAGTATCATCAGGTAGCTTTCTGAGGGGAAACTGCATTAAATCAATAAGATCTAAAGTTGTTTTGGTTACCGTAATTGTCGGGCTATAAGCCGCTACTTTTTGCACAAGCTTTGAACCCTGCGGCTTTTAGTCAGGTGCGGCTAATGTATGTACAAAACAGGATTTTCCCCTGATTTTAGCTTGTGCGGCTAATATTCAGGTGCGCTTTGTAGTCCGGGAAATACGGTATTCAACAGCCTCAGGAGTATCTTTATTACTACATAACACTACCAATAATGCAGTGCTACTCCACAACACTGTGAGAGGCACAGTATTTCACAATGTATTTACTGGACAAACAAGGTGGACTGAGGACAAGTCTCTCTCTAATCATGTCTAAACCAATGCAGCTCAGTCAAGACAACATGAAGAAGAGATCATCAAAACAACATCAAATTTATGGAGAGAAAAATGAGCCTTAGCCAAAGCAGGATTAAGGTCCGTGGAGGCTTCCCGACGTCTCCTTCGGGAATCTTTGTTTTTAGAAAAATACGCAGCCTGCGGGGATAACAGTGAGTTGTGATTGAGCACGCGAGGCACCTTTAAGAAAGGCCATAGGGGCTCCACCACAAAGTGTTTCTCACGTTATCATATTCGTACGGGTAAAGCTTGTAACCTTAACCCTCGTCAAACGCTCGCAGACTCTGCTCGCAAGTCTTCGTGTCACAGTCAGTGTTTGGATCTGTGACTTAAACTCATGTAATGTCACATATGCAGAGCAATGCAGTTTGTTTTGTGCAGCAGACACATAAATTCATCTTCAAACTTTCCTTTACCACTGATTTCATGCAGGCAGTTTGTGCAGATGTGAAGTTTTTGCACTACTGTGAGACCACTGATGAATACGTGAAAGTGTCTACCTGTATTCTCTCTCCTGCAGGATTCCCACTGGGTCCAAGCCCTGGGGCTTCTGGATAGGCGTGATGCGGTTCTGCTTGTGCTGTATCGGGAGCATTACGGAGCCCTGCTGCCCAGGAGGCTGAGGGGTCCCCGAACTGCCCGGCATGGGCCCGGCTGGCACAGCAGAGGCCTGAGGTGGTGCAGGAGAGGGGCGGCCACTAGCAACAGGAGTGAGCTGCTTCTGTGCAATGGTTTGATTTTCAGCACACTGACCTGGAGAGCAAAGACTTCTGGTTATTGCGTCCAGTCCCACATGACCAAAATCTCAAATTTTTTCAGTACCAAAAGGTTTTTAAAAGTTTAAAAACACAACAACCTCACATCAGTCCTACGTGTCAGCATCGTTTCGTTTTTTTCAGCTTGGTTTTAACCACACGAGTTTTTTTATGCTTAATGAGCTTAAATACCTGGGAGCAACCATTCAAAGCAACTGACAGTGGACAAAAGAGGTGAAGAAAAGAGTGCAGCAGGGTGGAGACGAGTGTCAAGGGTGATCGGTGACGGAAGGACAGCGGCAAGAGTGAAAAGGAAGGTTTACAAGATGTGAGTGACCTGCTATGATGGTTTGGAGACACTAAGTAATTTAGAAATGAGCACATCAGAGAGCTCAGCTTGGATCTTTGGAGAGGACATGGTCTGAACATCTACAGAGGAGAGAGAGGAAATACGCTGGACAAAGAATTATAAAGACACAAGAAAGTTTTCAGGCCAAAGAGAAAGTTTACAGATGTAGTTAGAGAGGATGAGCAGATCGTTGGTGTGAGAGAAGACGGTGCAGAGGGTGAGATGGATCCACTGTGATGACCCTAAAGGGACGAACTGGATACGTTAGGTAAAAGTACCGTCTATAAAAATGTCTGCACTGGGAATTATTCCTAAATACCAAATTATCACATGGGAAAAATGAACACACGCACATCAACCAGGGTTTTCTCAATTCAGTAAATGCACCTGTGTGTTTACAGACAACCTGGCACTTACACACATCTTATGGATGTTTCCCCCTTTGGCTTTAGGAGGTCAGTTTTTCTGTTCCTCGTACACGGTTAACTGACCAACACAACGCCAGAGCTCATGACCGAGGAAAGAGTGTCCTCACCTGGGAGCAGTTAGCTGTCAGAAAGATCTCCCTGAGCTTCTGATGTTTCTGACAGATTCATTTTTCTATTTGTTCAATTTTAAATGGACCACAGTGGAAGATGAGATTTTCTTGCAGTACTACTGCACCATTATTCTCTTCACCTTTACTGAAGTTTTAGTAAATGTTCGGGGATCTATCTGCTTTAACAGATTTGACAGAAAAACGAGTCATGCAGAAAAACCTGTTGGGCACTGCATGTTGGATTAGACTGAGCAGAATGAAAAGTGGGACTGACTGTGAAGCCACATGCAGATCCTGCGTTATCGGTCACAGAGCCCAGGTTTACCACATACACCTGCCAAACTTACCATCGGCCCAAGGCTTGGGTCCTGTGCTTTGATTGTGTACTTGCATGGCCGGGGCTGGGCAGGGACTCGACTGGGGACCCCCCATAGGTGCCATTGGCATACCTTTCAACACAATAACAGATTTCATAATTCGACAATATGTCTGCTACGATTTGAAACTGTAAAGGAAAATTATTTCACGCCTCTTTTCTGTCATTACACCATTAATCACACAAATCTCTGTTCTCTGTCAGACAAAACAGGTTCAATATGAATGTTTCAATCTGGGCTCAATGACAATTTCAAGCTTTTTACTCAATTTATTGACAGCAACGTAAACTCAAAACTAAACTATGTAATTAGATCAGTTTATACTTTGACTGAGGCATCGTTCTACAGTCTCACATTAAGCTACAAAAAAGAACCAAAAACAAATCATAATTCTTCTTTATCTTTACTTGTTAATGTTCAAAGACTTTCACAAAAAAGAAACACAAAATATTTGTACCAACATAAATCTGTATCGTACCTGGAGGCCTGTTGTAAGGACTGGCACTTGGTGCCTGCGGCTGCGGCTGTTGTTGTGGTTGCTGCTGCTGCTGTTGCATTGTGGGTAGGCTCCTTTTACCTTGAACAGCCAGCTGAAGGTTTTCCGGTAGCGGCTGCCCACGACCCAGAATCTTGTAGGCCAGAATCTGAGCTCTGAGCTGCTGCAGCTGTACTGGACTAAAAGCAGATGACCCCCTCACCTGCTGGCCCATGTTGGACATGCCTCCTTGGGGATCCATTGACATCATAGGGCCTGACTGGGCAGGGGGCATGTGTGGTGGTGTAGGTCCACCTCCGCCTCCTGACATGGGACTTGAAGCGTGCTCATGGACTCCCATTGGGGATGGGTGGGGAGACATGTACCCTTAAGTGGACAGAAAAGAGGTTTCATTGTCAGTATTAAAAAAAACAACCAACCACACATCAAAGCCTCGAAGAATTCGGTCACAACCTCGGGATCAGAGCAAAAGCCAACGAGTCTTACAGGTTATTTAATCATTAACACACCAGAAAGAGGAAAACACACAGCTGGGTTATTTATTTCTTTGCTGCTTCCTCCTTGTTTAATATTAACTCTTATATTTAGAAGATGTCTGAGAAACATTAACACCACAAGTGGATGATGAGGTTAAGTTAATAAACCAGGCTGCTTAGAGAGCTGAAGGACTTGGGCTTCAAACCTTGGCTGTGCTGGTCCATAGGACTCTGTGGAGGTCCCATGCCACTATGGAGAGACCTCATCCCCACACCTTTCATGTGACCAAAGTGCATTGCCTCTGCCATTGACTTGTCATTCATCCCCTCCATGGGCTGAAAACGCAAAATATGTTTCAGATCTACACAAGTTAACTGCAAAAACACACTGCCAGTTTAAGATTGAATTTAGCACACTGATGGCTCTAATCATATCAAAAATAAACATTAATAAGATAAAATAAGACAGCCTTTATTAGTTCCAAAGTTGGGATTATTACAGCAGCAACATGAACTGCCTGCCTAAGCAGAAGTAACATCAGTAATTCTACTGTGAATCTGCCAAAATCTTTAAAAATGACCATAACAAAAAAAATATAATCCACCCTCCACTGCATGAACTCAAGAGTATAAAAAGATTATAAAAGTACTTCAAAAATTCACTTATTATTTATTAGTGAGCAAACTAAAAGGTTTAAAAAACTGAATCCATCAGAGTGATATAAATATCTACTTTAACAGTTTCCTTTAGCACTAATGACATCACGACAGTTTGTAGTACTGTGTGCACGCTGTACCTTATGCATAGAGTACATGCTGTCCTGAGAGTAATCACTTTGTCCCTGGCCCTGCATGCCGTGAGGTGCATTGGGTGTTCCGGGTCCAGGGCTGGGGCCCATCATGCTGTGAACAGAGCTCGGTGAGGGATCTGGTCCAGGGCTGGGGCCCAAGATGGGCCCTGGGGACATGCCCGCCCCAGGAGAAGGGCCAGGATGCGACATACCACCTGATGTCTCTGAGGGGCCGGACATCTACTGAATACCTGTGAAGGCACCAGAAAGGGGTGGGCGATAGAAACGATATACGATAGAAACGATAAAATTTGGCCAACGATAGAGATTTTGACTATATCGCTCTATCGCGATAGCGCATGTTGATGATGTCATCAAGCTGCCCCTGTTTTGGTTGAAAGCATCGCAGTCATAGCAAAGAGATGAAGCACTTTTGAAATATGGGGGGAGCCAAAAACTGCGCTTCCTCCACTTCCGTAACATTGATTCATTAATGTTGAATTCTCTCGCAGCTGTTCTATTCCCATGTTGTTGCAGTATATTAATGACTAACCTCGTATTGTGGATGAATAATCTCAGTTGTTCTCCTGACTGAAGTTTGGTCCATTTACAGCATCCTGCTATGTGATTGCATTTGTCCCTGACCACCAGAATCCCTCACGTTAACTTTTATCGAGTGTAAAAAAGTTTGCGTTCATCCTCCAGCTTCACTGTGCTAATGTTATGCTAACATAGCTGTGTCGCTAGCAATCACGTAGCACAACATTATATACCAGCTAGTCCAACTTCAGTAACCCTGCAAACGTCACTGCTGTTTAGTTTCTGTCTTCATTTATGTTGGAAGTGGTAGCAGAGCTGTACGTTTGAATTAGTTTCAAAAATCTCTCAGTTAGAACATGGTATATCATGTTTAGGTGGAAGCTAGCGAGCTAACTTCCTGTTAACTTCTAACTCCGTTAAATTTAACAAATCCTGTTTTCATGGATGCCTGGATGTTAAACTTAATTGTTACACCTGGTAAAGCAGCAACGCTGATGATTTTATTAAAGATGAAAGAATTTAAACTGTTTTTAACTCTTAGTGTTCGTTTGACTTTGGGACCTGAGGCGGACGGAGTTTAGGACCCAGATTACTCCGTGAAGCTCCTCACTACGGCAGCCGTAATGCTCCAACAATCCATCAAGCAGTGCAGCTTACCAAAGTTGTACTAAAACATTTTTTTTACAGATTTCTGCAGCCAAAATTGGTTCGAGGTCAGTAAGCACAACCAGAATTCATACATAAGGCACAATCTCGATTTTTGAGAAAATTAAAGGATTTTAAGTGTGGAAAATATGTTATACAGAAGAAAAGAATATATCACGATATATATCGTTACCGCACATGCTTCAAATTATACCGCGAGATGGATTTTAGGCCATATCGCCCAGCCCTAGTACCAGACAGCTAGAGGAGGAAAATAAGAACATGACTGATGTGATTTTAATTCTATGAAAACAAGATGAGGCACATACCAATCCGAAAATGGATTTTAATATGTTAACTGTTGTTTGTGAACAACATCAATCATGTTTATCAGTGATCAAAGAATGTCGGAAACAGCCACTGAGTTAATTCAATGCCCGTCTAACAGTTAAACCTGATTATGATTCCATATAACAAATAGTATGGGAATAGGACATTGGTGGTGATTAGAGTCTTGGACATGTCAAACTGATTTAATTTCATTACTCTTATTTTTTGTGTAGTGCCTGATAATCCTTCTCGACACCTTCGTGGACAGAAATGCCTCACTCACTTCCACTGAAACAACATTTTTTAATCTCTCTGCATTGCAGTATAAAACCATGCATTCTGTAATGTTAGCATTTCATTTGGAAGAAAAGTAGCAATATTTGACATTTTTACTGTACTTCACCATATTCAACCATTTCCCCATGGTAGACCAATGCATGAAATTCTTGTATTTTTGCCAGTTGTATTATGGAGTCCTGTGACCACCAGGGAACCCCAAGAGTGATTTGTATGGATGTGAGTGAGAAACAACATCTAATTCATCAATGAGAACATTTATCATGCAAACTGCAACGACACTGAAAACACAACAGAACATATGAAATATGAACAAATATGAACTGAAATAATCTGTGATGTATGTGTGGCTTTGAGAGAAAGTCCAGTTGATTAAGCGATTTTATGAAAAATTAAAGACAGAAAAATGTATTTCTTTATGAGGATTTTATGACAGATTGGGTGTGTATTATTCCTTATTTCTTATATCTTAAAATATTGTATTGTTACATAGTCTAGTCTTTTTGTTAATGTTACTGTACTGGAGCAACTGTAACCCACATAATTTCCCTAGGAATTAATAAAGTATGCTGATTATGATTATACATGTGCACTACACAAAAAATAATAATCCATTCAAATCAGACTTGTTTCTGATGTTTGACATGTCCGTAATTCTATTCATTATACGGAAAATAATTCGTCTTGTGTGTGTGTGTGTGGGGGGGGGGGGGTTAAAAAACAAAATGCAGTGGTTCAAATGTTTAAACCGGCATTTAAAGGGTTAAAATTCTGAAAATCATTTAACGCTTGCTCATTTTGAAAAAGGTTAAAGTTGGTGATTTATGAAAACACGCAGAAAAATTATTGCTGTATTTGTCCACGAAGGTGTGGGAAGGGGTGCAAAATTTGAGGAGGGCACAAGGGTTAAAGGCAAAGCTCTCCTGCACAGAGAATAATAAAACCCGAGGCTGCGTGAAAGGATTCTTTTATATAGAAAGAATTAGCTGACATATGTCTGACGTTATGTTCTGCTTACAAGTGTCACTATGAGCCAGAAATTTCCAGGGTCTCAACAGCCATAGCATGATTGACTTATAGAGCTGCATAGTGACTGCAAAACGTATCTGCACCGTTAGAAAACACAGCGATGTCATAAACACCTATGAGAAAAAAAAAAACATGCATAACAATCAGCGCCACGTAGATAAACGCTGTTGGAGGACCAGCTGCCCTGTTTTCCGACCGTCCCTGTACAGTTACAGTAACGTTAGCTCGATCAACTGTAGAGCCCACTCTGATTGGATCATGGCTTCCCCAAAAAACTGGTGGCCATAACGGATATGCAGACAAAATCAAAGTTAAGATGAAAGTCGAGCACCTGACATAACCTAGTTAACACTTAAATATGCATAATTTAACTTGTGTATCGCGTTTATAGACACGCGGTTTCACAAAAGCCCTAAATTCGGCCGTTTTTTCGCCGCCGCTTTGCTCGATCGTTGGGTAACTTAGCCATCTGCTAACGTCAGCTAGCATAGCCCGTTAGCTGGCTCTGGTTTCCATGTAGCGAACTGCGTCCGTGTCAGAAAGTTTGGACTGTTAGCAGTTCCTAACAGTAGTTACACCTCAGTATTCATCAAAACCGAACCACCGTTAGTCGTTTTACCTTTTCGCTGGATTGAAATTGCAGATAATTAGATGAAATTTTTATAATATTTCTTCAAAATATGACTGCTGTCCATAAGTTCACTCCCCCTCGGTGTTGTTTTGCTGTCATGTTTAAGTTGTTCTTGTGTCACCATTACTGATTTGTCAATGTCACCGGAAGTCCCACCTACCGTAAACGGTGATAGGCTGAATCGCTGTCACTCTTGCAGTGTTGTTTTTGGGCGTGTGTCCGCTCTGTGACCAGTGCTGTAACTTTGAGAGCAGCAGCCTGGACGAATATCCCGCTCATGTAAAAGTTTATTACAAACGCGCGGTTCATGGTTTGTGTTGTAATAACGTATTTGATGCTGTCCATCTGTCAGTGCTCTTCTCCCTGCCTTTAGAAATTAATACTTAAAAAATAATACTTTGCTTTTATAATTGTGTTTAACGTCAGAGTAATTAGCAATTAGTTATACAGACTGTACATATATGCACTGCACTGTGTGTATAATATGTATGTATGTAACGTATGTATGCCTTTATATGTTCTTAGTCACTACAGCAGGAAAATACAAGCTCACTTTTTTATTGTTTCAAGTTTAATTCATATTTAACATTTAATACATGAAGCTTCAAAAGCATGCAGAAGCAAACTTTATGGACACAAGGCCTGATCCAACGTAGACTCCGTGGGATGGTGAGCTTTGGGCCACTGGTGGGTCATTCAATTCTCTTTTAAAGAAAACTGTCTGAAAGGATCCTAATAAATGAGTCGTTTTTTCTTACTGTCAGTATTTCACAGTAAAATACCAATAAGAGTCCTTCATTAAATCACCATGTGGAGTTGATATGACCGTGACATGGCATGGTTATGGAGCAGTTACCGCTGTCACCATACTTCGCAGCATGAAGGTTCTTGGCTCAAATCCCGGCTCTGTGGATTTCACATGTTCTCCCTGTGCCTGGTGGGATTCCTCTGGGTAATCCAACTTCAAAACTGGGCATGGATGTGAAGCAGATAAAATACTTTAATTGTATAGAATGAAGTGCTACATGAATATATGGTTAGAATGTGACTCGTAGTCTAAAAGTGGTCAGTAAGTCAGTAAGAGTAGATTATAGTTTAAATGTGAAGAAAGGGATGCAGAGGGGTGTCTGAAGAGGGGCACAGCATTAATTCCACTAATAATAATAAATCATATTATAATCTTAAGTAATTCAATTTCAAAGGTCAACACAAATATGCAAATGTTATGCTGAACACTCCATGTCATGGTGAGGCTCCTCTCTGCTGTATCATCAGGAACTTTTAAGTGTGATTATGCTTTTTTGCTTTTATTCTAGATGCTTGTATTTAATGAAAATATGCTATCAGTCTTAGCCTTGGCTATTCTTCCCCCATCAAACCACATCTACATTAATGAAGATATAAACAAGCAACCTCTTTTCATGCAGATATAATTTACATTCATACAACAGAACATAAAAATTCTCCTGATAGCAAATAACAAATTACACACTTTTAGGGGATCCGTGAGGTGTAGCTAGTATATTAAAAGTGCAAAATATGGAAAAGGATAAAAGCCAATAAACAGTAAGTTGACATTGTTAAACCTAAACTGAGATTAAACATCACAGCCTACATCATCTTGTGGCACTTGTACATATGATTTGTTATTTCCACAATCAGACAAAACTGCAGCACTGAGTCAGCACAGCTCTGCTCTCCTTGAAGCATCGTATTCTTTAAAATGTATCAATTAAGTGATTAAATCAAATCTAACAACATGCAGATGTTGCACATTTCATCTCATAGAACTCTTTGTTGTTAGTTACTTTTTGTAGTTTATTAAAAAAAACCTCCTTCAGTTCATTTTTATTCACATAGTGTCAAATCACAACAACATTCCCTCTGCGGACTTTATATCGTGAGCTAAAAACTCCACATATGAGAGATCATGTCGCTGTCAGCTGTCAGTCACAGTCTGACTACATCTTACCACAGTGTTTGCACGCTGTTGCTGTGGTAACATTAAAGCACCTGTCACTTAATGTGTCAAAAACTAAAGACATGATTATAGATTTTAGGAAGTCTTCTTATAGCTCATCACCTACTATCATTAAAACTGCCGATATTGGGATCGTTGAGAGTCATAAATATCTAGGTGTGGTACTTGACCATAAACTGTGTTTTGAATCTCATGCTGATGCCACTACTAAAAAAGTTCAACAAAGACTGTTCTTTTTAAGGAAAATTAGATCTTTTAATGTCTCATCTGAGATGTTGTCTTAATTTTATAGAAGTTTTATCGAATCTGTGATGTCTTTTTGTATCGCTGCCTGGTTTGGTAACCTGACGGTGAAGAATAAGAATCGGTTGGGACAAAATTTCAGGGCGCTGGCAAGATGGACTTTTGGCCATTTACAATAGAAATGTGCTTAGAAAGGCTCATTCTATTATTAATTGTGTGAACCATCCACTTCACAGTGAGTTTGAATTGTTGCCTTCCGGCCGCCGTTTTAGAGTTCCTGTGAGGAGGACTAAAAGACTCCAGGTCTCTTTTATCCCTACTGCGTCTTGTCTCGTTAATGGCAAATAATTGTCCTTGAACTTTCTATCATTATTATTGTTATTATTATTTTATAGTATTGTTCTGTTTATTTTTATCCTCCTGCTGCTAAACTAATTTCCCCTTGTGGGACAATAAAGAAATTGAATTGAATTGGAAAGCGCTCCTGCATGCAGTCTGTGAAGTGAACACTAGAGGGAGACACTGACCAGCGGATGCCTCAGTGAGCCTCCTGCTTTGACACAAGCACCTGTGAAGAAGCGCACGCCTGGGCTCTAAACAAACACGCCAAATCCAGAGTGATTGAGTACTGCAGCACACGTTTACATTGACCAACTTAGCAAGTCTGACGATAGCAGAGTCTAAAGGCAAGCCATGCAAATAATGCACGGCAAAGCAAAGCTCCATTTGCATCCTATTGATATCAGAAACTGTGTTTTGTTTTCATTATGAAAAGATAAAGCTGTTTTTACTGAACATTGTTTATTTAAACTCAAAGTATTATTTCTTTCTGCATAGTACAGTTCATAATTTGTGAGCATTTACATGAAGCGTATCTTATCCAAATGAATTAAAATAACGATTAATAACGATTACAGCCTATTTCAGCATGGTAATATATTCAAACTATTTCCTTGGATTACTTCCAGGCTGACTCTTTCTACAAACTGGTGCTGTCAGGCTTTCAGAACCACTCAGGGAAGTCAATTATTTTAACGCCCTGTTGGCTTTTTTTTTTAACACACCCTAAACCTTTTGGCAGTCTTCTGCTGAAAGGAAGAAATGTGCATGTGCTTCACATTAGAAAGTTTATATTTCTCATTTTTTACAGTAGATAAAAAATAAAATCCACCAGATCCTACAAATATGCACAAAACTCGTCTGTTTTACGGTTATTTTCAAATGTAATCAACAGGATTTGCAATAAAAATCAAATATTTAATGATTATTTTTCAAATTTCAGTCTTTTGAAAAAATAGTTTTATTTGCTGTGAACTTTCTGTGCACGTGCAGTGACACTCTGATGACCTTCAAAGGTATTCAAAGGCCTGACCAGCCATGATTTGAATGGCCTGCACCCCACAGATCGATAAACAAAGCTGCTCACGAAACTTTGTCCTAACTTCCCCTCCTTAACAATTCTGCCCTTTCTTACGTGTCCTTATAAAGGATGTGCACGGGGTTCCTGAATGTAAATTTTACCCAAATAAACAAACCTAATTAAGTTTGTGGTGAAAGCCACCACCCCCTTCAAATTCACCGAGCCAGGAAAGGGCTTGGCCGCAGTCATTTGTCAGTAAAAGGACTAGTGGTTGTGGCTTCCATTCACCTTGAAACCCTCCGTAAAAGGCTTCAGGGAATCACTGGCATGACTATTTATTCAAAGTCTAAAGGTTTTTAAATAAAGGGTCAAACAAAAGAACATTGAAGTGGAAATGCAAAGAAGGGCTCTTCAATTTTCTCTTCTTTGAAATATCCTATTTAGCTTTATTAGTCTCTTTAAAGGCCGAATGGGACTGAATAAAGAAACACATGTGAGAGTTTTACTTTTTAAATACCAAATATTTCCAGCAGCAATTAGAAAACACTTTTAGTCATTTTTGATAGTAAATAAATAGGTTTGAAAGGTGCATTCAGCATAAAATACAGTTTCTGATTATTCTGAAAGATTATTATTATTTTTATGTTTTAATAAATGAGCTTTGGTTGGTCTTCAGACTGCAGAACTGCAGAACTGGCACCAACAGAAAAGCGCATATACTCAAGTTTTGGCTTCTCTTCATTGGTTGCCAGAAAACTTTAGTTTGAATTTTTTGGGCCCTTCATGGTCTCAGCCCCAGTTTATCTCTGACACACTCAAACATCAGGCTGCTGCTGCTGGCCACATTTACTCGGTTCAACATTTGTGGCGATCGGGCTTTCAGGGAGAGAAGCTGGAATCCACTCCCACTGTCTCCACGTCGTGCAGACGCCACTGAAACCAGCTGAAGACATTTTTATACATACAGGTTTTTAATTTAATTTAATTTGTTGTTTTATTCTATTGCTTTACATTGTTATATGTTTTATTTTTATCTCTTATTTTATACATTTTACTTACTGGCCGACTTAATAATAGTGGAATAAAATCAGTTCAATAGTTGATTAATTAATGGTTAAAACATTTTAATATTAGATGTTTGTCTGGCAACTATATTTTAAATTTATCTTGTAAGAATAAATAGTCAGCAAACCATTTCCAGTGTTGCTCATTCACTCATTTATTTTATTTCCATTTAAATGTGGGCTGCTTTTAATTTGACTCATGTGTACAGACAAAGCCTGCACAGCTCTACAAAGAGACGTCTCTTTCCATCAGCAACCCCTGATATAAAATATAAAACTGATTCCCGTGGCCTTACAAAGGATGTTATTGGCCTCAGTGAAAATTCCAAATGAAAGGAAAAATAATTTGGATTGCAAATGCAAGCAATTATTTTTTTAATTCCACATAAAACGTCTATATGCAAGATGACAAATGTGCTTAAAATAATATGCAGATAAAAGATGCTGTGTATGGTGGCTCTAATCCAAGCAGATCCCAACCTGAAGACAGCAAAGACGATAAATAATTTATATAAACCACAAAAATATATGACCTTAAATGTACAACACACACACACACACACACACACACACACACACACACACACACACACACATTTAATTAAATATCTTAACAAATAAACAAATAAATAACAGGTTTCAATCAAATCTATTATTAATGTCACCAGAATTAAAATGTAGACAGCAAAGTAACAAAGACAAAAGTCAGTTATTAAAGTATTAAAGTTATTAGTACTAATTTTGCGCCGTCACGTCAGCAGCTAACAGAAACAGAGGCTTGTGCACACACTGCGTCTCCACAGGTGCAAACAAAGCCTGTGTTATAATTAGTTTTACATGAGCCACATTTGGCAGCGAGCTGTTTGCTTTTTCTCGGTGTTATCTGAGAGTCCCATTTGAATAACCAATGCTTACATTGTGGTGTATTTGATTTATTTCTGAGGAGGATGATGGAGTGGCTGTTTGAACAGCACAGACAGGCAGCGCTGAAATAATAAAGCGGCCATGTTTGTTATGAGTAGATACCAGTAAATGTGCTTGTTTAGTGTGATACAGTTCACATTACATGTGTCACTGCTTGATCTTTGTATTACAGTACATACAAATTATTATTGATATTAGCAGCTGGAAGAACTTTTTCCGTGAGTTCTTAAGTTTTCTCTGTTATTTCCTTTTATCTCTTGATCATTTTTGACTTTTTATTTCTAGTTATAACCACGTTCATTTATTATTTAGAAGACACTGTTAAGCCAGAGGAGAACACACTGTGAACTGACTCCCAGATCTTGTTAAGATCTTGTTGACTGCCTGTTCAGTCTGATGTCATTTGCTTTTTTTGGTTTCAACATTCTTCATTTCTCAAAAGCAAAGAGAAAAAACAAACTGATTCAAACACAGTGATCAGTGTGGCTGCTCTCCCAGGTGTTACCACTGCAGTGACATATGAAGATGGGCGTAACTACGCATCAGCATCATAATAAGTGATAAGTGTGAGGCGGGTCTGAGCTGATGCTGCACACTCACTGGCACCAACATTTGAAAAGTTCTTTTTTCTTTTTCAGTATGAATTAAAATGTGTGACTGAGCCTAAAAACTCAGAGTTCACAGAGGTCAGGGTTGAGGGTCACTTCCTATAGACTTCTATTGGACTGCAGGTCTCTTTACCTCCTGCTGGGCATTAACAAAAATGCATTTTTGTGGCTCTTCCACGCTGTACAGTAAAGCAGATTTAGAAGTTACCAATGAGCTAAACATCTAGTTGACATATAAACATTATATACAATGTTTGATATTTAAAAAAACATAAACATAAAGCACTGATATAACTTTGAATGTATATAATAAACTAAATACCAGCAAGGCTTCGGCTGCGTAGTGAAATAAGGGCCTGTTGACATATAATTACAGTGACCGACCACAGAGGTGCCGTTAGGCTAATATAAACACAGCAGCACTGCAATGTGTGTCTGAGCAGTTTCAGAGAGAAGTCAGGGACATGCAGCGACTGCACATGCTCAGTAGGCAGACACAAGCGTCATCACATGACAGGAAAAACAGTGTCTCGATCCCTGGATTCTAATTGGCTGGTGCACAAATGAAGACGTTCTCAGGTGGCGTTAAAGAACATCAGCTAATTAGGCGTTTTATGTTTAACGTTGAGAGCCCACACGTTCACGGCACATTGGTGGACTTATTATTGGCATGTTGGCAGTGTCGGGAAGGTTACTTTTAAAATGTATTCCACTACAGAATACATGCCCCAAAATGTATTCTGTAACGTATTCCGTTACGTTACTCAATGAGAGTAACGTATTCTGAATACTTTGGATTACTTAATATATCATCATGCTGTTTACAACTACATGAATGTACTATTGCTGTGATTTATTACTGTTACTGAAGGTCCGCGGCTCCGAACCGTAGTAAAGGGACCTCTGGCTAATACGGTGGGTTCTGTGTCGGCTCGTAGCTGAAAACTAGCTTTACTTTGTTGTCTGGGTCAACTTTGCTAGCAGAGACAGAGAGAGGCGTTGAAAGGCTGCTCCAACAGAACTTATTGTTTTTGGAGGAAAACACGAACACGGTGTACAGTCGAGTCTTAATAGCTTACTTACAACTGGGCTCGTCAGGCTCTCTTCTTGGCTGCAGTGGTTATTATTATATTTACATGCTTCCAGCTCCCGTTTCTGCTCGATGACAGCTCGTACTTTTCCTTTTTCTCCCTCCCTCGCTCACAGACACATAACGTGTATGACAGTCCATTCTCCCTGCAGCACGGACTACACTGCCATGTAGCATTCTGCCTGTTAGCTTAGCACAACAACAACAACAGGCGCTCTCTCACCCAGGAAACACGCAGAGAGAGAGCGTCACCCTGTAACCATGGCAACCGTAACGCTGCCGCCTGGAACAACAGAACGTAGCTGTCAAACAAAACCCAAACAGTCCTGACCCGCCACAATATGAAACAGGGAAGTACCGCCGTGTAATCCATTTATTTCAACAAAGTAACTGTATTCTAAATACCACCTTTTTAAACGGTAACTGTAACGGAATACAGTTACTCATATTTTGTATTTGAAATACGTAACGGCGGTACATGTATTCCGTTACTCCCCAACACTGCATGTCGGAAGTTATGATTCTGAGCATTTGTGACAGGTTGAGTGTGTTTAGGTCATCATTCAGTTATGCTCCGCTGTGTTGCTGTTGTAGTTTTGTCACATTATCATCGTGACAATAACAGAACTTAACTGTCTTCATGTGCTGATCACATTATTTTTTCATGATGATCTTCTGATTTTTTGAGTTTGTGTGTTTTTAAGACACAACCGCACAAAATCAACTCCGCAAAGATATATTTTTTCAGCATAATTAAATATTTCCTGAATACAATATGCTTATATATAGTATATAAATGCGTATTTTGCATATAGGAGCTGACATCTCCTTTTGTACAGCCTATGCTTATTGGACATCACCTACTTTCAGTTGTTCTGATTTAAAGCTGCATCCACACTTCTCCAATCATCAGGTCGCTCTCATCATCGCAGCCATGTGACTGTGTCAGGTTACGAATATTCTACCTGCATCTGTTTTCCATCCTTAAAAGTCATTGGTTTTAAACTTTCACGTACAGTGGATGTTCACAGACTGCTGGGAAACGCAGGTGTTCAGCGACTGCCTCGGATATCAGGGGTGTCCGGCTCGGCCTAATATTATCTGTAGTAAATAATTTTCCTAAACGTGTCCAGCTGCAGGTCTGTGCTTTATCCCCGACCCTCTGACCGTTGTTTGTTGTTGCTCTCCTCGAGCGGGTCTCATGAAAGGGGAACTTGGAGAGATTTACGTGCAGGTGACCGTGCCCTCCTCCTTCACCGCAGCCTCAGTTTCTGCCTGTCGGTGCTCAATTTGTGAGAGCTGCCTTTGAGTGTTCTCAGGGGACCGGCGTCTGGTCCGGAGCAACGGCCCTGAGATCTTTTTCCAAGATGGTGCAGGGGCCACGCAGGAGACTGAGAAGAGAGGAAACGCTGTCAGAGGAAGCCCCTTTGTAGTTGCCTTTGTTGCAGGTGCTCTGCCATTCATTGTTAAAGCACGCTGTTTAATATTGCAGCCTGCCAGACATCTGGTGGCCTGCAGCACGACGATAACCCTGCTAATATCTTTGGACAGATTACACACGAGCACAGATGTTGATGTCTAATCAGTCAGCGCACGGGCAACTGTTGAAACGTCAACTTTACTCCGCGCTTCTGCACAATCGAATCCTCCAAATGAAACCTGAAAATGCACCAGTATTTTCTAATCATGCATCTTCACCCTAGTTGAGTGTTTTCAATAAAAAACAAACAGCTCTGCATCTGGAAATGCTGCTGTATGAAATAGTATTGTTGGCTCATTCTAAAAAATAAAATTGTCATGGTCCTGGGCCATGTTGGCTCAGTATTCTTAGTTTTTCGTGTGTTTTGTATTTTGTTCTTTATTTATGCCTTGGTTCCTAGGTTGTTTAGTTAAAATGTTCCTTATTTGATTACCCTGTGTATCTGTGAACCCTTGTTTTCCCCTCCTTGTGTTTTATTCCATGTTTTCCCAGCCCGTTATGTCCGTGTTCTCTCTCCTCCTGTCTGAACCTCTGTGTACTTCCTGTTTTACTTTGACAGTCTCCCGTCAGTGTTGCATTTCCTCCTGCCGTGTCTTGTTATGATTATCAGCGTCACCTGTGTTCCCCGTGTGCTCCCACTTCCCTCATTAACCCTCTGTGTATTCATGTCTGCGTCTCCCTCATGACTGTGTGCCCCTCCGTGTGGTTCCTCGTGAGTCAGTTCCTCAGTACTTCCCAGTTTAGTTTCATATTATTTTGTATCGCCTTTATCCTCTGTCAGCAATAAAGCTGTATTTTGAGTTCAGTCCTGTTTTCCTGTGAGTTTGCGTTTGGGTCCTCTCCTGCCTGCACACAGCCTGATCATGACAAAAATAAATGAAGGACTATAAATAACTGGAAAGTTTGAGCCCTGACAGTTTAAACACTTCCTGTCACTCGCACTTCCTGGAAAGATCGGTCCCTACCCAGATTTCCGGGGTGTTACTGCAAAGGAACGTTAGCCTGAAGCCTGTAGAAGATAATGAAGATGATAAAGAGTTGAGAACAGCACAATAAACATGGCAGACATTGGTTTAAAACCCAAAATGTTCATTTAAGGTCTGTAGGACAGCATCTCACTGCTTCTCTTTTTGCACCCAGCTATGAAAACAATCATTATCCTGACAATTCACTCTGACCCTAAAAGTATACAGTTTCATAGGAAAACCAGGTAAGCTGTAGGGGAAATGCAGGAATATAATGCACAAAATTTAGTTAAAAAAACATAACTTTTTAAAGTCCAAACAGACCAGAAACAGCTCCTGATCCATGCCTGTTAATGGCACCTGTAATTGAGTTGTGTCCTCTTCTTTCACCACGAGCTGCAATTGGATGAAACGGATCAAACGGGGCAGAATGGTTAGTTTGGCTCATTTTACCCAAATGTGTTTCCAGGCCTTTCAAGTTGTAGCTGAAGCTACAAAGCCAGCATGTGTTTTAAACTTGTCACAGTGAATGAAGTCAGCCCTGAATACCTGCCCACCGTCAGCGCACGGCGAGCATCTGCGAGCTGTTAAGACCACTTCATCTTAACCACATGCACAGACGGGCTGAGCGGTGCTGAGGTGTAAAGACGGGTGCAACATGTCTGTCTGCATTGGTGGAGGAATGTGTCTGTCGGCCTTCAAGAAGACATGTGTGTTTGTTTTGTGGTTCCTCTGAGGAGTGACGTGTTTGTTTTCACTCACACAGGTTAGTGTGAATATTCCAAATAAATCCTTTTTATTCCTAAAACACTAGTACTGCAGAAACCTGCGCTAAATGTATGAAGTCTAAACGATTGTTTGGTTATTCTTTCCACTTCTGGACCATCAAGAATAAGACGTCACACAGCTTAAACACTCTTCTGTCGTTTGTTTCTACCTGGCTCTGTATCTAGAATCATAGATTCCTCTGATATGATGATCTCGGGCACGCAGCTCTGGCTCTGAACATATAAATCACACCTTGTGTTTGCAAGGGGCAGCCAATGAGAAGAGCCTTTGTCTAAAGGGAGGAGAAAGGGGCTTAAACAGGCTTGTTGCAGACAGCAAACGAATGGTGGCAGCACAAAGGCAGATAAATGACTGTGTTGAACTTTGGATGAGGCAAAGTTACTGTAGTAAAAACTACATATTAAATTATCAGGTCAACTGTAAGATTTAAGATCACGGTGTTGTTGTGCTCTTTTTTCTATCTGAATGCTTTTGATTTGTGATTTCTTTGGATCCGTCCAAAAGTCTGCACTGCCTACTCGTCATGTCTCATCACGGGACTCTTAGCCTCCATCCTTTTGTTTAGTTATACTCTTTGGATTTCTTAACAGACATTATACAAAGTTATTATTATTATTATTACTGACCTTTTTTCTTTTTCTTTAGCAAAGACCAGTCTGCCCCAGTGGGATAGAAAGTTTACAATGAGCGCACAAAGGTGTGACTCAGTGTGTGTGTGTTTGTGGAGATCCTGGTTCAGCATTTTTACTTTATTTTAAACATTTTCTCATTTTGTAAATAATTTCTTTGTTATTATTATTATTACGCTTATTACAAGCTTTATTTATTTATGGCATTAACACAGCACCCCCCCCCCTCTCCCCCCCATAACTGGTGCTCTTTCCTCTCTGTGGTCTCTCACTTTGTGTTTATGAGGCTGCAGAGTTTATATGACCCCATCATCACCCCAGCCTGTTGAGTCACAGTCTGGTCCTATTGAAGCTGCTTTTTGTCTTTAAAGGGGGTTTTTCCTCCCCACTGTTGCCATGTGCTTTGAACATTAGGAAAATGTTGTATATCACCCTGTGAAAATGTGTTGTTCCTGACTTCCTGGTGTTTTGCATATTTGTCACACTTGCACTTGTTACTTGTTTCACATCATCAAACAAATTTAATATTAGACAAAAATAACCCAGTAAATACAAAATGCAGTTGTGATGTCATTGACCGAGGCAGAAAGGTTTCCTGGTCCTGCACTCAAAACAAGGAGATTGGCTGGTTGTCACATTTACAAAAGTCTAACTTGTAATTTGAACAAAATAATTTTATGTTTCTATGGACGTAATTAAATCATGTAGGATCTGTATGAAATTCAACAACTTAATTTGCTCTTGTTGAGATGATACAATCTAGTAAGAGTGGTTTGTTTCCTGGACTCGAGGAATTCACAAGATCACACCACCTGTACGCTCTCGCTATTTATTGTGGTTTGACCTGCCAAGGACAAAAGCACGCAGAAAAGCCTTGTGATCATAGCTTTCCTACTTTTGCTACCCCTGCGCTGACATCCTGGTGGTGTGGTGGTTAGTGCTGTTGCCTCACAACAACAAGGTCCTGGGTTCAAATCCTCAGTCTGGTTAGTTTGCTGTGGCTTCTCTCTGGTTTCCTCCCACAGTTTAAAGTCATGCAGTTATTAGAGGCTAACTGGTGATTCTAAATTACCCATAATAGTGAAAGTGAGTGCAAATGGTTGTTTGTGTCTATGTGACAGCCTGCTAGTCTGTCACATAGACACAAACTCAGGGATGTTTGATTGCAGATGTTGGGATAAGTCAAACACAGATCAGGTTCAGGGGGCGATCGCTTTTTCACACAGAGACACGTTGGTTTGGATTTTCTTCCCCTTAATAAACTCCCTCATTTAGAAACTGCATCTTGTGTTTACCTGTTATATCTTTGTCTAATATTTAAACTTGTTTAATGATCTGAAACATTTCAATGTGAGCTAATCACCAAGCCTGCCTCTCAGAAAGAGCCCAGACAAAAAAACCAGCACATGAACCACATGAATTTCTATTTTTTCACCCACACTTGTGCAGAGAAAGAGCGTCTTTAGTCTGACAGCAGAGAGCTGATGTGTTTTGTTGAGATGATTCCTACAACTGTGTTTGAACAGCCGTACGTCAGCCTGGAGGCTGTGTGACAAAGCTAACACAGTTGATATATTGTGCTGTATTTTCTCATGCATTTTGACCTTTATGTAAACTCTGCTTCCATTGTTAGCGTCAGTGAAACAGCCACGTTCCTTTTGTTTGCCCACTTCTAATTTCTTATGTTTCCTCGTGTCTTTTTTCCGTATGTCTCCGCCTCTAACGTACGGTGAGTTTCCTCTGATTAGGCGTGCATGTTTCCACACAGTGTTGTAGTATTCAGTGTTTATACAGGTCATCACTTGCTGTAATGCACACCGTTCTTATCAGAGTTTGTAAAAAGGAGATGATGTGTGTTTTGTCAGCTCCGTGCAGTCTGACAGATTTCAAGACCTTCCTCATTACTGAGGTAATGACAGACGTGCTTCTGACAAACGGGATCAGACGCTGCCTTCAGATACATCAGCCTTCATGCATTGACCTGACACTCAGCACTCACTTTGAGAGAACAATACGTGTGATAAGTATTTAGCCGTTTGATTCAAGCCTGCGGTATTTCACCCGGCGCTGTGCACCAAAGCTCTCTGACAGCAACGGCAGCCGCCCTGCGCTGCAATTAATATGTGAGCCCTGCGCTCACAAAGAGCTCGTCAAAGCGCCACACCTCGCTCCTCTCATGCCTTTCACAATACAAATCCCCCCACCAGCCTCCGTTTAAAAGGCTTTTTTTGTCCTCCGTGTCAGGACTGATGTGTATGTAACTTTCTAACCCTGGATGGGAATCTTGTGATGACTTGTTCACAAACAGACGGGCCTGTCGTACGTGTCAGCCTCGTGTTTTGTTATGGTATTAAGGGACTCATTGACAGGATAGTCTGAGCAGAGCCAGCGATTGGTTCTTCCCCAAACCACCGCTCCTCTGCAGCCTTTCCAAGAAGCGAGCTTGTACTGTACACTTTACTCAACTAGTTTTATTTCCTATTCGGAGTAAATGTTTACTCTGGAGTCGGCAAGAGGGGATGCAATCATCTCCAAAATAAGATGAGTTCAATTTGGAGCGTACAGAAAACAGAAAACGAAGCATGGCAAAGCAAAACAGAGGGTGGATGCGAGGCTTTTCAGCGTATTGCTCCTGCGTGCATCGTTGACCAAAATATTTTTTCTGTCCACAGCTGCACAGAGGACACAGCTAGATGATAGTGGGATGCTGTGTGTGTCTACTTTACACATATAAACACGACAACACCTGCATTCATTTTAGATTTCACCTTCTTATTGTATCATATTAGATTTCTATTTGTTAATCTCTTCACTTTTTAACACTTTAGATTCAACTGGATGCTTTTATTCGGTGATTTCACCACTTTTGACATAAATAAAGTATTTCTAATCTTATCTTAGCTCAGTTTCAGGCAGAATTTCCCAGAATTCCCAGGTGCACAGAGACGCCACTCCTGGACACCTGGATACAGAACAGCTTCCCTGGCCTTTCATGACGACCTTGGGGTCATAAAACATCTTACAGACAAAATTTGACCATGCAAAGCCTGAAGCATGGAACAATTGAAACTTTGCATTTGCAATAATGATTTGTATCATCATTTGTATCATTTTTGCTACGACCGGATGGAGAGGTCTCAAAAACTCATGTATCAAATATGTGTTACAGGGTTAAATAGGATTGGTATACAGAGGCACAGTTTCACAGTAAATGTTGCAGCATTTTCTCCCGAGAACCGAGGAAAAAAAGATGTTTCAGTTTAACTTTTTTTGTCCACTGCAGAGGACACAATGAACAGGATGAGTCTCAGGAGGATATGACACACAAAACCGAAATTTTGCAATCAAACAGAAGGAAATGTCTTTGTTTTGACATCAAATATTTGTGCTATATTTGTGAAATTTTACATCAGGTGCACCTTTTCTAGGAAACAACAGGTGAATTGCCACTGAAATGTGTGACCTTATTGTGCAGAGATCAGAAGACCTGCACGAAACCTTCAAAGAAGAGAAAAAGATGATGGTTTCTCTGACATTGGACTTATGCTCATGTTTCTTCAGGTGGTCCAGAGCTGAGCGCCCCACCAGAACCACCAGCTTTCAAGTGTCGCTGCTGACGTGTGTTATACAAGTGTGTGATACAAACTGCAGACAGCTTTTTAACAGAAGAACCTCCAAACAGCAGCCATGAATGAGCGGACATGCTGTCGTCTGCATCAGCGCCTGGGCAGCAGGCAATAATCGATTAAACTGTGAATCCTGAACTCTGAAGCCATGTGTCTAAAAACTGACGATGGACCACAAGTGGTGCTTTCAACAGCATAATGATCCCGAGCACATTAGTATATCCACCAAGAAATCAGAAGAAGAGAAGAAAAGGAGGGTAATGCAACGGGTCATTCAAAGTCTGGAGTCAAATTTCACTCAAATACTGTATGGGGGGAGAAAACGACCTGAAACAGCTTCATAGTGATGGAAATCAGAAACCAGTTAGCTGCTGTTAGACTGTGCTGTTAGCTATACTGCAGTAATTTACCACAAAGTAATCAATATTATTTATACAGCGCCAAATCACAACAACAGTCGCCTCAAGGTGCTTTATATTGTAAGGTAGACTCACAATAATAGATACAGAGAAAACCCAACAATCATATGACCCCCTATGAGCAGCACTTTGGCGACAGTGGGAAGGAAAAACTCCCTTTTAACAGGAAGAACCAGGCTCAGGGAGGGGCGGGGCCATCTGCTGTGACCAATTTGGACGAGAGAATCTCTAATCTGACCAGACACCAGCTAGTAGCAACTTCCTATTAATTACACGCTATTAAGCACTAATAAAGTATTACTTAAAACTTAATTCATCATTTATAGAGCTCAGATATTTTTTAGTACTGATCAATGAGCTCATTTATAATGTGATTAAAGATAGCGTCATTAAACTTTACAGAGTCAGTGTTTCTATATAAGGTCATTAATGGATTATGGTGTGATTTAGAAAATCTAAGTAGACGATTATAGAATAAGATGAACTAACTGTTTGTTTTTTAATAGAGATGTTTTTAAACACTTGATTAAAATTACAATTACAAATTCAGATAGTTATTAGTTAGATACGTTTTTACATGACCTCGACCGGCTAAGCTTTACAAAGTATTTACAAATGAAAACGAAAGACCTAAAGACTCACGTCTCAGCTGTCCTCGCAACAGAGAAAGAAACAAAGCACAAAGTGAGAAAGAACAAATATTTCTGCATAAATCCACGTGAGAGTTACAGAACACTGACATGTTCGCACGACCAGAGTCCGCGGGAGGGTTTAAGACAGGAACATTTTTCCCTGAGCACTTTAGCTGGACTGAAGCATCTTTGTTTTAAATAAACATGCATGAAATTATAACAAAAACAATGAATATTTCACAGCGTCCATCACATTAAACTGTTAAATTTTCAGGATGTTTGTAGTATAAATGCTGTAAGACACAGATCGTCCTGAAGTAATCTGTGAATCTGTAATTTATCCCTTCTCTTCCTCTTATCCATGTCAGGGTTGTGCATGCATGTCTTTGTCTTGGTTCTTATAAAAATCTTGTCATGTTACTAAAGGTGTTATTTGATAAATTGAAATATTACTGTTTATATTGGTTCACATTTCATGTACTTTTTCGAGGTATACTTCAGTTTTAATGGGTAGTAGATCCTTTAACCTCATACAGTGCTGGAAGGACGAGTCCGGACCATCAGAGGCATGTTTGCTTCTACTTCTACTTTTTAAAACATCTGTTTTTATACCTCTCCATTATTATGGTAAGGGTATTATTGATGGTGTCATTTTGTAGTGCAGTCAAAGCCTTTATTGTCCTGCTATTCATCTCCTGACATGTTTCCACTTTGACTTAAAAGAACAGCTCGCACATGGACTGAATGCCATCTTTAGGAGGTGTGCGTCTTTGATTCTATTTTTATTTTGACTCAAATAACAGCAGCTACAGGAAGGAACATCTCTGAAAATCCATTTGAAAAGTCAAACATGCCTGAAATTGTCGCAGTGATGCCTTTTCCAGAGGTTTAGCCGTACAGCTGGGATAAGTTTGTTCAGGCAAATTGCTGTGCGAGTCCATCGTTGAAATGCAGACAGGCCTGGCTCGAAGCCAGTGCGTAGCAGCCCCACTGCAGGCTTCAAGAGGAATTTGATTTGCAGTCAGAGAGAGGAGGGAATAACGACGTGACCAGTAGAAACCTGTTGATGAAAGAAGGTAAAATGTGTTAAGACTGACAGTAAAACCAAGCAGCCTGCTGACATTTTAAACTGCAGGGAAACACTTGAAATTCACCGTAATTCACTCATGTTAATTCTGCATATTTTTGTTTTAGAATTTGTCATTATCCTCATGGTCCTGACACATCAGGGGACGTTCATGCTAGAGTGTGTACAGGAAAACATAACCAGCACGTACAGATTGTTAGTATAACCTCAGGTATATTTTCACTGCTGTTATCCACAGATGATATAAAACTCACAAATTTACCCCTGGTCAATTTAGTACCAGTAAACCATTTAGACCTTTCCAGTGTAGTCCTGGCCTCTGACACTTGTTTTTACTCAGACTATGAAAACAGATGTTTCGCTTATTATCCAGTATGTATCAGAGCTTGTCGTGCACATCTGTAACAAGGTTAAAAAATTACTTGTTTAATCTGTAAGAGGCGACAATAGATAGATTTATCTGTGTGTAAACTGACTCGTCATTATGTGGGTTACCTTTGCACTGCCAAAACAGTCTGGACCACTGTATCCGGTCTTTAAGTGATGACATATGAACTCAAAACTAATCTGCGTTGATTCAGGTTGTTGTGTTTTTAACATGTTTTCATGCTTTGTATCTTGTTGTATTTAATTTGAACAAGCCCCTAAAATCGTCAGTGATCAGGGACGGCCTCTCTCAGTTTTTATAATCACTGCTCATTGGCAGCATGTTTTAAAGCTCAGTTTTTAAAACCTTAGATGTAGCTGCAGCCCAGCCCATGCAGCAGTATGTTAAAGACTAGCCTCGTATTGTGGATGGATTATCTCAGTTGTTCTTCTGACTGAAGTTTGGTCTGTTTACAGCATCCTGCCATGCGACTGTATTTGTCTCTAACCATCAGAAACCTTCACGTTAACTTTTATCGAGTGGAAAAAAAGTTAGCGTTCATCCTCCAGCTCCACTGTTTATGCTATGCTAACATAGCTGTGTAGCTAGCGGTCACGTAGCACATCATTATATAGCAGCTAGTCCAACTTCAGTAACCCTACAAACGTCACTGCTGTTTAGTTTTCTGTCTTCATTTATGTTGGAAGTGATAGCAGAGCTGTACGTTTTAATTAGTTTCAAAAATCTCTCAGTCAGAACATGCTATATCATGTTTAGGTGGAAGCTAGCGAGCTAACTTCCTGCTTACTTCTAACTCAGTTAACCTTCATGAATTCTGTTTTCATGGATGCCTGGATGTTAAACTTAGTTGTTACACCTGCAGCAACGCTGATCATTTTATTAAAGATGAAAGAATTTAGACAGTTTGTAGCTTTCAGTGTTTGTTTGACTTTGGGACCTGAAGCAGAGTTTGGACCCAGAAACAGCTGATGACGTCAGACTTAAAGACTGGAGTGGGATCTTGGGAGTTTGGAGGAGGTGAGGCTGGTGCTTGAGGCTGTTTGTTGTCTTTGTAAATTTGGTAAGAGCATTTTTGGATGTTAAACATCACTTGAATTTCATTTGCTGTAAAGGTTGCTGGACTTTACAGATTTGTTTGGCTGCACGAACAACTTTGTACTGGAACTTAAATCTGCATCACTAAATTCAAGCTCAAAAAAAAAATTAGCGTCCGCTGTTCACTGCATGGGAAGAAAACTTCTTTTTACAGCAAAAGACCCCTAAACCTCTGAGCAAGCTCCGAGTGCGCAGCCACATGAATCTGAAATGCACGGAGATCCTTCCACTGACATGACCACTGGGGCAAACCTCCGCCTGCCCCACTTCTGCTGTGTTTTACTTGCATCTATTTGAAAGAGTGAGTGGAAACAAAAAAAGCAATTTTATTTTATGTGCTGGAATGTGCAGAAAATAGGTTTGAATGTTAAACAAATTTCTTCCAGTCAGAGAATGTTGCATATGATTAAATTTTTGGTTGATGCATAAAGATTAAAACTAATAAAACAAGTTTTAAATAAAGACTTTTTTATTTGATTACATTTTATATGATGGATTATGCAGAAGAAGTAGAATTGGGCTGAAAGATCTATTGTTTTATTACCTATTCAGGTTGTAAATCGTGTTTTAAAACTAATATTTTAACTAATTACTTTTGAAAATAAGTAATCAGTAAAGTAACAGGAGGGAAGTAATCAGTAATCAGTTACTTTCACTAAATTTAAAAAAACAAATTATTTGCATAGTGTGATTTCCAGCGTTACAGGAGCTAATTCACAAACAGCACAAAGAGCTTGGTTACAGGACACAAGTACAACACGCAGGCACGAGTGTGCAAAACTCTGCATGGGACTTCAGCCTCCCAACACTGAAGCACACAGGGACCTCGAGCATTTGATGGCGATACAATAACCTTTGAATGTTTCTGTTTCCAGGAACAGACGAATGTGAAAATAATCTGACTTTACAGGAACAAATAAAGTAGAAGCTCTCAACTTTGTAGGCGCTGTTCACGGTTCACGTGTCGTCTCGTTCTTCCCTGTGCAGTAATGACAGAAAAAAAAGGCAAATATGTGGAAATACTTTGTATTAAATGTACATTCAATAACTGAAAGCAAAATATTAGGCAACCAGTTCCTGTAACTTCAGTTAAGCAGGGCAGACTTGTTCCTGAGCTCTTCCTTCTGTGGTGGTTTCACCAAGTAAAAACATCAGAAACAGCGGGGTGTCCGTTCATTTCTGCTGGTTATTACATCACAACATCCGTCTCCTTTTACTCAAGCCTGTGTCACATTTTCAGGAGAACACCTTCATGTAACTCTGAGTTTTTTCTTTGGGATTAAAACTTTAATTGCACGACAACCCGCTGCACTCGAGTTGTTCCCAACAAGCTAATACAGGCTGTCCTGCAGGGAAGTCCTCACCAGATGCTCAATACAGCTCCAAGTGAGCATGAATGCAACGTTTTTAGTTTTCATATTTTCTCCTTTCAACTGCATTGAAAGGTTTTCTCCTACAATAACATGACATGAGCACAGTTCCACTTCTCTGGAAAAACAGCCAAAACACTTTCATGTTTAAATTCTTCAGCGATTTTTGTAAAAACACTGCAGATGTGTAAATACAAAAAGCAACAAATGAACTCTTCCTTGATAAAATACCCTGACTGTGGATTTGCTTGTATTTTAATGTGATTCTAAAAGGATCAGAGATGTTTGGTCCGACTTGCTGACAGCATTGATTCTACATGTCTTCGTGCTACTTTTAAAATACTCAGAGTTAACAGTAACACGGTGTGACTTAAGAGGGAACAGGTGGACCTCCTTAAGCGGCGAGAAAATAGCAAAAGGATAACAAGGCCCCTGTGGTTTCCTAAGTGTGCCCTCATTTACAATATGTACCCGCATATATCAGGGTTATAATCATTAACAACCAGTTCAGCCCAAGTTCACCGTGCACGGCGAGCCTGTGGAAGCCTGTCCCTGAGATATTTTGGTTTTCTCTAAAACCACACGAGAGCGACTGACCAAATGTTATGGTTTTCTTGTTTCACAAAGCTCAATGGGAACTATTTCCTTTCACTGCAGAGAGAAATCAAACGGGATAGGGTTGCAAATAATCGCTCGTTTCCCAGCGATTTCTCTTGTGGGAAAAGCCGGGCGCTGAAAAATTTCCCTCAGTTGCAAAGATTTAACAGGCACGACACAGATTTGAGCAGTAATGCGAACGGCTCGACGTGACGACGCTCCCGCAGGCGCCATTGTCCCGCTTTGCCCCAAAATAACGATTAAGGCTTCTATCAAATGTCCGCGGGGAACTTAAGTGGCTCTCGGGCGTCGTGTTGTCTTGTGTGCGCCTCACCTCAACGGGGAAACGTGATCACGCCACGCTGAGCAGCTCGCATGTGACAACTGAATTTTTTCACGGGGTAACCATTAGACTTTTTTAAACATAACTCTTCATGAGGATTCTCTTTGAAACCTTTTTTTTGTCCTCAAAGTGGAATCACAAAACCTCAAAGAGCCACAAACTCAGGAATTTTACAGCATAAAGACGCAGAAAGACACCAGTTCCCCCCCAAAATAATACCTAAACAAACACTGACTCCACACAGCTTCAGACAGACTTAAGAGCCCCCTCTTGAGCCACAATTACCCCTTTTAGGATTGGCTAATCCTGAAATATGGGCCTGTGACTAATGGTGGAATTTAGCAAGAAATCAGCTCCAGTTTCAGCGGCTTTATTGACTCTAACGCAGGATGCAGATACCTTTGGCTGTGATGAATGAGCGTGGGGATACGGTCAGGTTCGCCTCTCCTCGTCCTCGTCTTTCACTGTTGCTTTTGTGCAGGTGTTAATGAAAAGTGTCAGAGAAGCATGTAAAGGCCCTTTTCACTCGCTTGCCAAAAGAATAAGCTGTCATCTCCACAATGATGTTGAATGAGTTCACCCGAGCTGTTTGATTTCATGTTGTTTTACAGGGCGAGGCGCCTCACAGGAGTCTTTCTGCTGATCGCTCCGTCTTTGATAAACTGCAATATTGTATCTTATTTTTGAGCGAGTGCCAGCCTGCTCTGACATTTTGCTACAGGGAGATCGAGCACAAAGCCACGGAGCGGGCTTTAGTGTGCGTTACTGCACCAACATGTGCGACACCAACAATGATGCAGATATGCTGCACTGAGGAGCTGGTGCAGAGTGCATGATAAAGCAACCTCTACATGGTTGGAAAATGCAGGTTTACTTTGAAGGGACCAAAGTAAATGTTTGCTTAGTCGCACCTGTGCTGGATAATTGCTTTGTCACGTAACTACAAATTCATCCTGTGGCTCCTGAAATTAGGTTAAAGGATAAATATCTTCACCTGAGCACACAGGCAGCATTACGTGAAACTGTGGAGTTATGCAACACTTGGCAGCCCGTTCTCACTCCCGAGGCGTAACATGCCGATGTTTTGTCACGTCCCGCGGCGTTCCTGAGGAACGTGAAAGGAGACCTTCGGCGTTCTTATGGTACGCGCCGGGTTATGGCCGAAATCCAGTGCAATGACGCTCCCGCGGTAATAGACGTTCCAGCCCTGTATTCCAGCCCTAAACCTAACCTTATCCCTAGCCCTAACCATAACCTTTTTCCTGATCTTAACCAGTTTAATGATGTTAAATAGCGTGTTTCTAAGCGATTTGAAGAAAAAGAGCGAACATGTGTAGATTGAGTCCATACGGTTCTCATATTTCCTCATTTTTCCGAGCTCGTCATTTAGGAATGTGGTGGGTAGCTGAAAACGTAATATGTTGACGATTTGTCACCAGCGTAAAATGTTACGCTTTGGGAGTGAGAACGTGTTGCACATGGAGTTACTTTGCACACATTACAGATTATTGTTGTCAGGTTTGTGTGTCAGACTGCGCTGGACCTAAACTCAGGTCTCGGAAAGTGAGGTTTAAAACTCAAAGTCAGTTTTGAGTCAGCAAAACGATGTGACGAGACACACGAGGAAGAAACACACAGCTTGAAGGACGACACAACAAAGATCAAAGCAGCAGGCAGTCATGGAGATGTGAAACACCGGGGAACACAGCTGAATGAAACAAGGGGACTGAAGGACTATCAGATTAAAACAGGAAGTTGAAACTGAAACTTTCATACACTGCATATGTTGAAAGCTTTTCCATATGCATGATCATAAAAGCTGTGGAAAGTTGGTCGCAGGCCCTCGCAGCGTGGAGCTTTATCTTCTTTGTGTTCCTGGATGCGGACGGGACGCCTGGAGCTTCTGCTGCTTCCTGCTGTGACCGTGCGGGCGGCGTTTTATTTGACTCTAATATGTGTACAGCCCTTTGTGATCACCTGTCTGTGAAAGATGCTTTATAAATGAAAGCTGCTTATTTGCTTTCTTTACGTTGGTCAGCAAACACACACACTGATTCTGACTCACACACATCGTGCTTGTTCCTGATGAATCGTTGCAGGTTTCGCTCATTCTTGTTGAGTTTTTAGTGCTGCTTCATTCTTTGTTGTGACCCACAAGCTGTAACTTTGTAACTTTCCCCAACTCCATCCCTCAGTCATATTAACAGGTTAAGGCTCCGTGTGTCAGGCAAACAAACATGACTTCATGTAAAAAACTATATTATTACAACTCTAACTTACCTGCATGTCATGGTTTTGCAAAGGGAGTGAATAAAAAAGAAATGAGCAGTTTGGGATCTTCTTATAGTTTGAGCTCCTTTTGGCTCCGTCTCTTGCCACAAGGGGTCATCACAGCAGGTCGCCCTACATGATTGTCTTCGTGAAGTTTTAGACCGGGTGTGTGTCTCTGGCTGGAATCGAACCAGCAACCTTTTGCTTTCCACGTGAACAGCGTCACAGATAAAATGAAATAGATTTTGTGTGTTTGCTCACAGGAACAAGTGAATATTTGAGTGCCATGTGAGGAGTTATGCAGCTCGCTTCATTGGTTGCTTTCTTGCAGTTTCTTTGGTTACATTTTTTTTAAATTAAGATGTTTTTCAGTTCTTTTTTTTTTCATATTTTTATTGAGAGACAAGTGTACATTAGTTTACAGTGACAATACAATCTGTTCCCCTCACATATTTTTTAGTTTTTCTTACATGAACAGATACGATAATACACACACACACACACACACGCTTAAATAAAATTAAAACAAACAAACAAACAAAACAAAACCTAAGAAGAAACCCAAAACAAACACAAACAACAAACCCCAAAACACACACACAAAAAAAAAAAAAAAGCGGGAGATATGATATTAATCAGCTGGTAGAGCGTTTAATGACTTGCAATAATTTATGAAGGGGCCCCAGATACGATAAAATTCTCTGTATTTGCCCTTCGCCACAAGGCCTATCTTTTGCAATTTAAGAAATGACATCACATCTCTAAACCAAAAAGAAACTGAAGGTGGCTTTGAAGATTTCCAAAGGAGTAAGATGCAACGTCTAGCCAAAAGTGATGTAAAGGCTAATATTTTGAAGTGTGTAGGGTCGGTTAGACCAGTGTTGACTGGAAGCCCAAAAACAGCTAGAAAAGGGTCCATGTTTTTCAGTTCTGGCTTAACTCAGAACTCTGAGCTAATAGCATCCATAAATTAATTTACGTTTCCTTTTCACTGCAGAGCGTTCACGTGTCTTTGATCAGAAGAAGGTTGTTTGCAGTACCTGCAGCTAAAATCCATGTTGTTGTAGTGATTGCACAGAGATTGTGCAATATGTTAGTGAGAAACAGCAGCAGAGAGCCCCTTGCACATATTTACAGGATACACAGCAAGGCTGCAGGCTGTGGACCACAGCAGCCACCGCTGACACTTGTTTGATGTCAAATAGGAATTCCCTTTATAAAAAGCTGTTGTATAAATATGACCTGCACTCTGTCGATTTATTTCATGCATAAACACGTTTATATATCATTTTTTTTAAAAAGAAGAATTAAAAAGTAGATGAAATATTGAGGCAACAATGCTCAGAAGAAAAGCTTGCTAAAAACTGAAGTATCTGACTGCAGACACTCGAAGTATTCAAAAATACTTCAGCATATCTCATGGTTGAATGCAGAGACTTGGCACACTGATGATGAAGCCCTAAAATGTTTCTCTGCTTATTTAGCGATGCCAAATATACGATCGTCGTCTGCCTTTGATTCAGGCAGACGTCGTCCCTGCAGGGAGGACAGAGATTACATCTCGGCAGTTGGAGAGCCCAACTGCCTTTTTGACGTGACAAATAACAACAGCCCGAGGGAACATCAACAAGTCACGCTCACGAGCCCAGAAGGCAAATACGATCAGGTGTTATTTTAGAAGCGATGCAAATCAAGCCAAAGTGATACAAGTTGAAACGCTGAACCTGTGGAAGGAGCTCGCAGAGATGCTTCGCCTGCTTTGATTAGCAGGGAGACAGGAGCAGATAGCAGCTCAGCTCAGCTGCAGGTTTCTAAGGGTTAAACGCCCAATAAACTGTGGCTGTTTTCTGTTTGCTGCTTTTCCCCACATAAGAGTGCATATCTGCCAAAACTCCTGTTGCGTATCCTGGATTAACCCCCCGTGATTCAGATCTGTCAGCTGCCTCCTCTGCTCACAAACGATTAAACATCACCACTTCTGTTTGTTGACACTGGATCCCCCCTTTATTGGTAATGTTAAGCACCATTATGAAGTCGGGAGCTCAGTAATGACCCCCTGGGGAAGGAGGCACTTTGTGAATGGGCGAGATCATAAACTCCCCGGTATTAAAATGCTCCAGCAGCTGCAGCGCTTTCCTGACGCTCTGAGCAGCCAGTCCTCACTGTGTTGGATCTTTGTGTCATTTTTGTGTTGTTGTGACGAAAGCACCAGATTTACATTAATAATCAAAGTTTTAAAAAAAGGAAAATACTAGTCTGGTGTGTGTGCACGGACATAAAAAACACAAAAATTTGTGTAAATGTAAAAAAAAATTTCAAAAACATATTTTCGAGTCCTGCAAAGTTGCACAGCGTGTTCAGTGGAGGAAACATTTCTTGGATGAGTGACGTGATTCCCTCCAGATGAACAGAAGATGAGCAAAAAGAGGAGAAAAAAGAGGTGACAAGAACAAATCAGCTGTGGCAGAAATAATATAGAAGTCAAAGACACGCAGAAGAGCTCAGTGCATCGTGGGAAGTTCCCCCAGCAGCCTGAGTCTGCAGCAGCATAATTAACGATGGGTCATCTGATCCACAAACACTTTTACCAGCTTTATCAAAAAGTCAAGTTTGACCTGTGATCTTACAGGTAGAGCTGACGTCAGTCTCCTAAAAACTGGGAGCTGGTTCCAAAGGAGGCCACTCGTTCCACAGCTGGCCCCACAGAGACGCCAGCGAGGGATCATTTATGCTGTCGCTGTGTTTCCGAGTTATTGATCTGGAACGTTTAAATCACCCTTCTGATGATTCACACAAATGGCTCGAGTCGTGCATTTATTTTTGTGTGTTTTAAAGTGTTGCTCTTCTCTCTGTCTTTGTAATAAAAGCAACAACAGCGCTAAAACAGCGAGCTAATTCTTTCAGCATCTAATGAACGGGGTGATCGTCTTTTTAAAAATTGATCTTCTTGCATTTCTTTTTTTTAAACTAACGTTTTTTTGTTGTTGTCGGGACTCAAAATGACACCTTTTGAGAAGACCCAACTTGCTTTTACTGGTTTCATCTGTGTGTAGCAGTAACTACCGGAGAGTTGAGTCAGTTAATCACAGGTGTACGGCTGATTTAAATACCCTCCTCCCCACATTTCTGTCTGAAAAGGACAACGCAAAGAGGTCAGCCGGAAAAATAACTAACATGTTTATGAAGACCTTTTAGTGAAGTGTCTTATCCATGAACATGAACCACTAGTCTCTTCCAGCTCATCCAGCGGGACACCAAGTGATTCCCAAGCCAGCCTGGAGACGTCTCTCCACCTAGCTGTAACGTGGGTTGTGTTCGGTGGTTGAGAGGAGGCGGCAGAAACACTCAGCGGGACATTTAAAAACTCATGACCACACAGTTACTGGGCTTGTCCGTTAATGAACACACTCCTCACCAACCTCACAAGGCCTGGTTGAACGACTGCTGTCTTATCGTACATGAAGGGAGCAGTGTTCAGCCCGTAATGATACTTTGAGTTGGGGAGGTAAAGATATGAGCTCCATCTCAGTCCGTGCCTCCATGTGCAGCATGTTTCTCCCACACTCTGCAGAGGGCAGTGGTGCATACTTGTGACATCACTAAACATTAACTTAGGCTGTCATAAAGAGACAACACACAACTGCAACTGTAACAAAGTCCTGGGACCCCAAGACCTCCCCTTGGTAGAACATGCCCAAAGCCCCTACGAGGTGTCCAGGAGTCATCCTAACCAAATGCCCCAACCACCCCAAGTCGCTCCTTTTGATGTGGAGGAGCAGCAGATCTACTCCGGGTACTCCTCACCCCATAATCAGTAACTAATTACTGATTACTTCTCCAAAAAAGTAATCCCATTACTTTACTGATTACTTATTTTCAAAATAATTACTTAGTTACTTAGTTACTTTTTAAAAACACGGTTTACAACCTGAATAGGTGATAAAGTGATAGATCTTTCAGCCCAATTCTACTTTTTCTGCATAATCATCATACAAAATGTAATCAAATGGAAAAGTCTCTTTTTAAAACTTGTTTTATTAGTTTTAATCTTTTAACTTTATGCATCAAGCAAAAATTTAATTATCTGCAACATTCTCTGACTGGAAGAAATTAGTTTAACATTTAAACCTATTTTCTGCACATTCCAGCACATAAAATATTTTGTGTGTTTACACTCAGTCTTTCAAATAGATGCAAGTAAAACACAGCAGAAAATAAATAAAGTCAAAGACTAGCGGTCCTGTTGCTCTATTTTCACCTGTAAAGCAGGAGTGGGGTAGGCGGAGGGTTACCCTGGTGCAGGTGTGCAGCGGTCAGTGGAAGAATCCGCGAGTTTCTCTGTGAGTTTCCCATTACGTCGTAGCTACTCGGTGCTTGTTTGGAAGTTTAGGGGTTTTTTCGCTGTAAAAAGAAGTTTTCTTCCCACGCACAACGGACACTAATGTTTTTGTCACTTTTTATGGAATCAAACTCAAAGTAAGGTCAGTACTTCCACGCTTTAAACGCTGCACGCTCATACTCTCTCTGCACTCGATATATGATCCATTGTTGATCTGCACACAGCTGTTGTCGCGAACGTCGCACTCGCTTACGTCACTGTCATGAGACATTCTCGCAAAAAAATCACAGTTTTAGTAACGCAGTAACGCAGCGTTCCTACGGGAAAGTAACGGTAATCTAATTACTGTTTTTGCGATAGTAATCCCTTACTTTACTCGTTACTTTAAAAAAGTAATCAGATTACGCGTTACTGCCCATCTCTGCCCACAATAGATTCAATAGAACCTCAAATAAAAACCAGTTTTATTGTTGTAAAAAACGTATCAACAAAACAAGCCTTAATCAGAACAAGCTGATGATCTGGATATGAGGACAGCACTTGATCCATAATGCTGCTGTGATTAAGGCTCATTTGAGAAAAACAAAAGCATAAAAATTGGAGAAAAAAGTATTTAAAAAGTAAAATAATATTTTCTGTATTAGGTAATCACTCAAATGTCAACTGAGGAGCAGAAACCATCATTTCAAGTTAAGGAAACCTCGTCCAAAGAACACAGTTTGTTCTTGCATGCAGATGTTTGCAGATGCTTTTCATCCCTAAGAGAGATCTGTATGAACCTTCATACGTGTCCGGTTGAACACACAGCTTCCTTTTTAACAACATAGACTGTCTCTCTTCTATACGTGATTTTTCCCCCATAGGTTTGTCATTTATTTTGAATTAGTTCTTGGCGGTCTATCAGCACTGGTGTTGACAGACCGCCAATGGAGCATGGCTAAACAACATGGACGCAGGTGTTGGTGCATCTGAGACCCGAGGAGCCAGCTCGCTGAGGCGGTGATCAAAGTAAAGACCCTGACCGGGAGAATTTCCCATCTGCAACGCAACGAACCAGTTTATCATTCGTGCTAAAAAACTGATATTATGATGGCGTTTGGATAGTTTGGAAGTCAGATAAAGATCGCGGTCGTCCATCAAAAGATGAACACAATTTTACTCATGTAAGCGTGTAAATCAAGCATCGTGTGTCCCGAAAAAAGATCTATCTCCGCCATCTCCTTTATCAGAAACAGGCCTTTTGTTCAGGGCCGTTATCAGCTTGGTCACCTCAATCATATCTGCCTTGGTGGTGGTTTACGGCAATCGTTATTATCCAAATACCTGCATGCCCGTAGTGCAGAGTACAGTAGCACAAAGCTGAGTTAAGTTCAGGCTCCTTCAGTTTGTTTTGCGGGTTCACAAAGAACAAGATTATCTGTGGATTTAACATTTCAAGCATGAAACCCAAAATAAAGATGTCATCTTTAAACAATCCCTGGAGCAATGAAAGGAAGGAAAAGGGGCACGGGAAAAGTTCACTGACGCTCTCACAGGAGATTTTAAAGTGCGTTATCAGGACACCGTCAAGTGTTTGCAGAATACGAAAGATATGAGGGCGAATATTCATTTTACTGTTTACATTTAGGTGATTGAAAAGCATTTTAATACAATCTGTTTCATTCTGTATCGGTTCGTATATCGGCTGCCTGGGTTCAGACCTGCGAGTTCTCCCTGTGGTTCAGACAACAACTGGTTTCCACACGTGCACACGTGAAATACATGAAGCTTTGTGTCCTTACTAACAGCAGCCCCATCCTGATGCACTTCCATTTCCAAATATTACAAATGTGGCTTTTTTCCTGCGATAAAGTGAGGGTTGGTTTTCAGAGCCGGCTTAAAAAAAAGAAAAACAAAGTATGAAACATGATGTACAGTCTGCACTAACAGCGCCTGGATTCAGATGTGAGAATGAGAGAAGGGCAGCACACATGTCTGCGGAGGACGACATGAGATCAAGTGTAGAGGAGTCCAGTGACCTGGCCCCGCCCCCTGCTGTGTGACGGATAGCTTGGTATTTCTGCATGTGAAAGACGCACGCTTTATTGATGTGTTGGGTTGCTTTTGCTCTCCTGCAGCGGTGGGAGACTGTGCCATGTGCAGGTTTGCTCACTCTTTGCTCACCATATGGCCCCCCCAGTGGAGTTAGAGAAAAGACCTCTGATCCTCAGACTTGTTCAGAAGGGAAGGACAGTCAGTGACACACAAACACAATTTGCTTTTTTTATTCTCTGCAAGCAGAGCACAGTGGTGCAACAGGCCATTAAAACACTGAATAAAGGCAGTTGTCAAGTCAAAGGCCTCCAGGGACTCGAGGGCCAGTCCTGTTGTCGACTGCTGCTCAATGTCACTGTTCAGCTTTTACACCTGCTTTGATACTTTGTTACCCATTACCTTCTGACTATAATGCAAACTCCAGATTATATACATCTTTAGTAGTTTGAAAAGAGATTCATATTTTCAAAAATATTATTGTTAAATTAAAGATTTTTTAAGCACTGTAAGGCTACGTCCACACGTACACGGGTATTTTTATTTTTTGAAGAAAAATGAAGAAAAACGCTGCTAGGAACATGCCAAAGCAGCAGGTGGCGATATATTCCTAACCATGTAGAAATGTTGGCCAATCAGAAGTCTTGAAGCCTGGGTGGGACAGAGTAAACAAAGATGGCGCATAGAAGCAGAACTGAGTCCTATGTGTGGACAAATGCTCAACCTGGGCTTAACATCTCAGGTGAAAACTCAAATTCTGTGTAATAGAAATGAAACAATCCCAAAAACATTTTAGTCACAGCCTCTCCATCATGTATGCTAACATGCTAAAACTGTGGACAGGTAATGTAGCTACAGCTGGTACAGAGAACAGCTTTCATGTACTTTGTGTGAAAACCTGCACTGAATCATATCTGTTATTAACCTCTGTCTCTCTTCCACAGCATGTCTTTATCCTGTCTTCCTTCTCTCACCCCAACCAATCACAGCAGATGGCCCCGCCCCTCCCTGAGCCTGGTTCTGCTGGAGGTTTCTTCCTGTTAAAAGGGAGTTTTTCCTTCCCACTGTCGCCAAAGTGCTGCTCATAGGGGGTCATATGACTGTTGGGTTTTTCTCTGTATCTACTGTACAATATAAACAATATTTATATAAACAATATAAAGCGCCTTGAGGCGACTTTTGTTGTGATTTGGCGCTATATAAATAAACTTGAATTGAATTGAATTGAAACACATTTCACATTTAGTTCATTAATGAATTGAATTGAAAAGTCCAACAAAAGATATCAAACAGATGAAAAATAAACAAAATTACTTTATACAAGCATAAAAACGTAAGCATGATAGTGGGATATCACCATGCTAATGCTTCATGTAGCAGGTCGTCTTTGGCGTTCAGCTTACAGTTCGAGGCTGAAAATTCCCTCCAAAACATGCAAAACCTGAATCTCTGGATCTGGAATCATTTCCAATATTCCCCTGAAAACAATAAGAAAACTTTATTGTCTGAGTTTAACATTTATGATGCACAATGTTCACTTTTACTTTGAGTGCTGCTGCAAATTAAAATCACATAATCTCCTCGGTGCGATTTTAAGATGAATTCACAGATTTCATTTTATTTTAAAAGTAGAAAATTCACACAAGCTTCGATTTTAATATCCTGTCATCATACAAGACGACGAGCACAGCTGACAACTTGAAATGTGGAAGTGCAGTTAAAGCGCTTCATTCACTTCAATTGTTTTAACTAGTCTTAATGAAAAACTACTATACTTGAAAAGTCATACATTAGAGTAAAATGTAACCAGGACATTTAAAATAATAAAAGATGTATGTTTGATGAACCAGTCTAATAACCTTTTTTTCACCAGATTTAATGTTTTAAATGGAAATGGAAAATTTATATGTAATCAAATTACTTAAAGTCAGCGTTTAGGGCATAAATCTTTTGACTGTACTTACATTAAAAAAAAAAAAAAAATTTAAACCATTAAAATTTAATTTTTGATCTTATTCAATTTTTATGTCCAGGATTTATTATTTTTAAAAAAAAACAACAAAAAACAAAACTTCATTTTTATTCGTCCGCAGTTGTTTCAGGCACCAAAACTAATCAGAGGAAGAAAATGATAATAATAAGTGTTCCTGTGTGTCAGGACTTCCCACAGTGGGGGGGACATGTTGGTGTTAAGAAGTGTCTCTAAGCTGTGAACTGTTTCACTGGGGTCAAAGGTTAAACAGAAGGAAAGTGAGGCTCTAGTTTAAAAGAGAAGAAAGCTGGCGGCTCATCCTCGTGTGTGTGTGTGTGTGTGTGTGTGTGTGTGTGTCATTGAGTTATATGACCTGGTGATGAGGGAGGAGGAGGAGGAGAGCGGGGGGGAAACACCTGCCTCGCCCCTCCGTCCAACAAAGATCTGTTCCAGCAGAACGCCGTCATAAACCTGGACATGGGCACGCAAGCTGTAATCGACCTGATCCTGAGGTGTCCCACCTTCTCTGAAGTTGCTGCTACAAAGTCCCCCCGCCCCTCCAGACCTCGGCTATATTCCTGGTCCCCCACTGAGCGCAGCCTTGCCGAAGCCTCAGCCCGTCATCTTCAGGGCTACAAAAAGCGAGAGGGCTTTTTTTACTATGTCTACTTTGTAGCTTTAGCAAGTTTGCAGATAATGTGAGATTTATCCGAGCCAGCTCTCCTCCTAAGAGAAGTATCTCCAAAATTAAACAACATAAAGGGAGGCCGTCAAAGCACCTCTGCTGGTGAAAAAATAAAGGCCGAAGCTTCTAGGGTGGAAAGAAGAGCAGCTCTCTCCGGGGAGCTATCCATCTTGTACTGGAGCTCTTTTTAGTATCAGGTGCATCATCTTGAGAAGCCATCTGACATTCCTGGCTGAATTAGTCTGAAATTCCCACATAGGAAAAAAAGTTAGCGGGGCCAGGTGGCTGATCATTATGTGCACATGCTGTGTAGAACTAAAAGGTTTTGCATGTCTCTGGAGGAGGAATGTTTGGGCAATTTTAAACAAAGGTCATGTTTTACTTTGTGCCACAGATACTTTTAACTGGAGCTGTCAGCAGTGGCCCGATTTTTCACCGGCCTGCTCACAGCACTGACCTGTCATAGCAGACGACTAATTGTTTATCTCCATTAGCAACGTGAGAACGTTTGTTTGACTTTAGAGTAGGGTGTTATTTAATGTTAAGCTTAGCATTTTAGAGATAAAGCCGTGCATTTTGTGTCGTGTTCTCCTCATTTGCACTTTTTCATTATTGGGCGCAATGTCATAAGTATTTTTATTAGTATTTCTTTGCCTCTATTGGATAGTTTAGCAATGAAGATGGACCTGAAACTGAGGACAAAGAGAACGGGAAGATACGCAGCAAAAGGCCGCCACGTGGCAGGTGGCCTCACCCACCACTAAGATGATGGGGGTGTAAGCCAAACCACACCAACCAAATGTCGAGTGAAAGCCAAAATAAACAGCCAAGGGAAAATCACAGAGCTTTACTACTTTTGCGGTTTGGAAGTACCAAAAACTGCAGTTCCTCTAGTGTCCACTTGAGGCTGGCACCAACAGTGAGTCAGTCCCCATACACTCACATGTTAAAATACTTCATAAGATTAAAAAGCACATTCACAGTCTGGTGCAAAAGATAGATGAATTCCCTCTACCTCGATCCCTCTTCCCTTTTTAGGGGCGTGGTGTGTGCTGGGAGCTGAAGCTAGGGCTGCTCAATTAATCGAATTTTAATCTCGATTACGATCTGGGCTTCATTAAAAATGACTGAGCCGATTATTAGCCCCTCCCTCGTGCTTTACTCTCGCGCTGCTCCGCGTAACAAATCGAGCGCACCTCTCTGCATTTCGAACACGTGTCACAACAATTGACGTGCACGTTAGCATATGCTACTTCCGGTGCGGAAACTCCTATGGGGAGCTTTGTTTCCGGTGTCCTATTCGCGCCTTGGTTACGGTCCAAAACAAGTTAAGCAAATGAATGAATCAAGCGGCGATTTACATTTCTATAGATGTCTCGGGCATTTACCCAATATATCTGTAAATGATGTTCATCGACTTGTTGATATTTTTTCCCCGCGCCTCAGGGCAAAAGAAAAAATGGATTCAAATGTTATATTTCTCAGCTGTCCCTCGTTTATCGCGGGTGTTATGTTCTAAAAATAACCAGCGAGGTGAAATCAAGTAGCCAATTTTATTTTTTGACGGTGCAAAACGTTTGGTGGACATCGTGGACATACAGCACTGCACTTCAGAGTCACACTGCTAGCATCGATGCAGCGATTCTGTACAGGAGAGACGTCACGGAGGAGATTGTCTGCAGCGATCAGGACACAATGGGACGTAAATAAAAAGCATGCAAACTTGCACTAAACAATCTGCGAAACAGCGAGGTGAAAGGTGAACTGCGTTATAGCGAGGGACCGCTGTAATTTTGAAGGTAAGTCACAACATACCCTTCGTAAATACTAATGTATAGAAACCGTTACCAGCAATCATTCATTTTTGTGTGGCTTTTTTCACGGTTTGTTAACATGCTGTGTAGGTGTGTACTTGACGAGCTGATATCAACATAACGGGGAAACATCTGGTTTGACTATTGTTCACCTGTAGTTTGAATGCTGAACATTTGCCTGTTTAAATCATGAGACCAGTCACTATACAGAGATGTGCTTCTGAATGTGGACGATGTGTCTTCTGCTGCAGTTCTGCTTGTGTTGAGTGATGTAAACAACTGATCGATCTAAACGCTTTAAACGTCAAAATTGATCATTAGATTTTTTTATGACACAACAGTGGTGAGTGTTCCCACCTTCTGCTCTTTGTAACTTAACGCCATCTTTCCGTTTTCGAGTTTTGGACATGATTTTGGAGAATATCTTCGCAGTAGCGATTGACCGCAAAGTAAAGCTACCGGAAATGTACAACCCCACATCCGGTCTCAAACCAGGAAGTTAGCATTTTCTCGTGCACAGGGTCAATTAAGAGGACCAGAGGGAAGCTCGGAAAGCTAAGCAGAAGTTATTTGGAGAGGAGAGTGACGCCGTTGGTTGAAAAGAGAGGTAAAAAAACTTGAGTGGTGTGGAAACATTATGGGTTCATGAGTCAGACGTGGATCAAGTAGACACAGTGTGTAAACTTTGCTACAGTGTCGTAGCTGCACCACAGAGCAACACTGCAAAGTTCACTAAACATAGATGTTTACATTTTTCATTTATTTCTTATATTGCAAACATTTGCACTGTTATCAGTATTTGCACACTATTTTATATTATTTTTTAAAGTCATTATTCAACACATTGTTATTGTTAAATAAATATCATCAAATAATGGTGATTATCATTTTTGCCATAATCGAGCAGCCCTAGCTGAAGCCCACCTCTGTCAGAGTCCCTGAACCTCTCGTCTGTATCTGACAAATACCACGGCTTTTCTGACAGAACTTCCAACCCATTTCAGCATCTTCTTTATCTGTTACTTTTACTGTTACACTAATTAGCAGGCACGCATGTCTGCACACACCTAGCATGCTAGCACGCTAGCCTAGCTATTAGCTTAGTCCCTCACTTCCAAACACGATCACTCTGGGTTTCAAAAAGTCAGCAAAGTAGCATTAATGCTAACGTTAACATGCAAAGATCAGCAGAACCAACAAGTGATTTTCTATATCCAACTTTTATTTTAGTTATAGTTTGTTATTGATAAAGTTTATAAACCTCCATAAAAAGAAATAATCCAATAATTCATGAGCTGCTGTCAGCCTGTCATGTGTGCAATCACAAATGAGAAGATTAACTTAGAATAACTTTATTAATAGAATATAAAACAATAAACTTTATTATACAAGAACAACTAAATTTAGACTAGCATGTCTGCTACGCCCATCAAAACAGAACAATTAATAATAACAATAATAAACAGAGAGATTATAAAAATATTTTTACTTCCGAAGGAATGATTACATAGAGTGATGATGATGATGATGTGATGAGTGTATGGGTGGTTGTGGTGAGGTGATGGAGGCAAAACGCTGCTACAGATCTGTGCTGTTTGCCTGATGGCTAAAGTTCAAACAGAGGGTGACTAAATGATGTTGCTGGCCTCCTTCCTCGGCCCGTTGGTGTAAACATCTTTTAGGTGTGGGTGCTCCAACCCCTCCACACGCAGTGCAGCTCCTTCTGCTCAGCGTACTGACATCACTGAAGTCATCATCACTCAGTGTAAACTTCAGTGTTTAATGACAAGCTGCAACAAGTTTGTTCAAAATAAATGTGAGCGTGCCATGTAGGCTGAAATTTAACAAGCTAAAGGAACAAAACAGGAAATAAAACAAGGAAAAAGAGGAAGTTCAGTCATTAAAACAACTGCTGTTTCACTTATTCCATGAAAACAAAAAGCTCGTATCTCTCTGTTAGCTCTGTCTGTTTTCTGTTTTCCACCTCCAGGATGGTAATTGTCCACATGTTGTTGTCTTCTGAGGTATTTCAACATGACTTATGACTTGATCCTGAGATGGGACACCTCTGCTGGGCCGTGCACCCGCCCTTCTCCTCAGTCCATATGGTTTGACTTGGTTACAGCGTGAGTGTGGTAAGATACTTGTTAAAATGTGGTATGTGGCGGCTGCACTTGCTGGGACTCTTCTTGAGCCGCCTGATGTTTTGTTCTTCGCTTCAGGAGGTTATGATACCCTTCTCCGGGATGGTTTCGCTACAGTACGGCCTCACCATTTTTGAAGAATGAGCTTTAAGTTGAAAAAATAATAATTTACGATGCGTTTGTGAAAATTACGTTCCATCCATCTGTCCATTCTTTTTCTTACTGTCTCATCTACAAGAGTTGCAGAGAGTCTGAAGCCTATCCCAGCCTACATAAAGAGGCATCAGACGCCCTCGTCAGGCTTCAGTCCATCACGGGGCTAAATCACACAGTCCTCCATGCTCAGATCCTCAAGCACAGCCAATTTAGAACCACTAATTAGCCTAACAAGCATGCATTTGGTCTGCTGAAGGAAATCAAAGGAACCAGAGAAATGTGGAAAACAATTTTTTACTTCTTGTCACATAAAGAAATTAGCCACTGTGCTTTTAGACAGGAAAAAGTGAAGCGTTACAGTTAAGGTTCAGCAAAAAATAAATACATTTCCCATTCAGAGGAAAGGTTTTTTTGCTCGAGTTTGGTCAGGATCCATCCTGACTGTGAAAAATGAATATGAACTGCAAAGTATCAAAGTCAGGTGTTTTACACAACAAATTTTCTTCCGTGTATCAAATCTTTGCAGGATAAAAATGTGCTGGCAAGAATTTACACGAAGTCCGCTCAGCCGCTGTGATGGTGCACAAGTGGGGAAGCGTCGTTGTGATTTGTATATAAATAAAAGTTGAATTCCAAATTGAATTGAAGTAAATCTACATGTTTATAGGCGTACTGATTTTAATTGGTCAGAAATCTTAACTTCCACTTTTTTGTGTTTATCTCTTTTTAAAGAAGTTACTATCCGGTCTTTAGCCGTCATTAACGTCATTAGCTATTTCTGAGTCCAAACTCCGCTTCAGGTCCCAAAGTCAAACGAACACTGCGGCATCACTGAGAGCTACAAACTGTCTAAATTCTTTCATCTTTAATAAACTGATCAGTGTGGCTGCTTTACCAGGTACGTTTAACATCCAGGCGTCCATGAAAACAGAATTCATGAAGGTTAACGGAGTTAGAAGTTAGCAGGAAGTTAGCTCGCTAGCTTCCACCTAAACATGATATAGCATGTTCTGACTGAGAGATTTTTGAAACTAATTCAAATGTACAGCTCTGTTATCACTTCCAACATGAATGAAGACTGAAAACTAAACAGCAATGATGTTTGTAGGGTTACTGAAGTTGGGCTAGCTGGTATATAATGTTGTGCTACGTAATCGCTAGCGACACAGCTATGTTAGCATAGCATAAACAGTGAAGCTGGAGGATGAACGCTAACTTTTTTCCACTCGATAAAAGTTAACGTGAAGGTTCCTGATGGTTAGAGACAAATACAGTCGCATGGCAGGATGCTGTAAACGGATTAAAACCAAAAAAGGCAGACAGTGATCACTGACTTTTTTCAGAGCTTGTTCAGATTAAAGAGAACAAGATACAAAACATTAAAACATGTTAAAAACACAACAGCCTTAATAAACTCAGTTTGGACCTGAAGGCAGCGTTCATACGTCATCACTTAAGAACTGGACTGAGTAGATTAATTAAATTAAAGAAGCTTGTGCCAAAAAAAATATTCAGTGAACAATAAACTGAAGGAAACTCAACAGTAAATATTAAAAGCCATAAATCATAGATGTTTCTATGTTGCGGGTCAGATTGACCCAGAACAGAAGAGATGTCACATGTCATCTGCATCACTACAGAAAACAAAAAAAATCAAAATCATAAAAGAAAATTGTAAAATAATCAATGCCAGTGTGTCTGACACTTTTGGATGAGGAAACAAGTCCTGGGTCAAATTGACCCAGGAACATAATTGGTGTTCCTGGAAACCAACATAACAGGAGTCCAAACCTTAAAAACATTGACTTTAGAGTGAGGTCATGAAAAACATCCCATGTTGTGTTCTGTATAAGAATGATGGAATATCGTGCATTATTGTTGATTCTTAATTTTGATTAATTTTTATTTTTATGCTGAACTGTAAGTTATGGCTTATGAATGTATAATTCCCACATTAGTCTGTCTGATTCCGATTTTGGAGCGGCGCAGGGTCCCTGTATCTTTAAGAAGCTCGTTTTCATCAGTAATTTTGCATAAAATCCTTTTGTTGGCTCTCTGGGATTGATTAGTTCTGCCTCTTTAAGCTGGTGAATCAAGTATTCATTTCCTGTTAGATACAATCAGATACTGGGGAGACACGAGGGACGGCTTTTATGGAGTCGGAGCTCTTCCCAGACAGATACGTTCACATTTGAACGCGATCCACAAATGAGTCAATCTGACTTGACATTTGCTTTGAGGAACATCTGACTTTCTCATTCTGGCAGGCCTTTGGCACCGTGCAGGCTCGCTGGTCTGCAGAGACTAATTGTTTGGGGCTAAACTGTCCTCCTCCTCCTCACTTTTTACATCATCTGGAGCACAAACAGCCCGAGGAAACCTCGCGGCCCTCCTCGCTCCGATCGGTTAGAAAGAGCTGACACCCAGATCAAATCACGTCGTTCCATTAAAAGTGTAACTTGTGATCCATTACCAGTGTTTTCTTTCTTTCCTCTCTCTCCCCCTCTCTTACTTTCACATCAGCTTATAATATCCTAACAAAGTCATTCTTTGATGGCGGCATTTCTCGTGGCTCCTGTAAAGTGGCTCCACAGCGAGGGAGGAAAGAAACCGTGAAGGCCAAATGCGAGGAGGCTGAGACGGAAACCGAAGAGCTCATCAAGCTCATTCATCTTGTCGGATCTGAAGGCCGAGAACGCCAAGCGGAGGAAATTTCACACTCACTCTTCTTCAACACACTCCATGAATCATATCGCATAACAGGCTG
>NC_140450.1:2044518-2062018 GCF_963576455.1 Neolamprologus multifasciatus | reverse complement strand
CACGAGATTGAAAAAGAAATCTGGAAAAAGCAGTGGACACAGGTGGAGTAAAACCCAACCACAGAGCAAAGTAACTTTAAAATAAAAAAGAATCTTTGCAAGTAAAGGGTGGTCAGGGTTGAAATGTGGATGTTATTAAGTTATTTGAGTGGCAGCAGTTGCTTAAAGCAGCACATGGAAAAGCTTTACTCCTGCAAGCTTAATGGCAAATGTCACAGGACTCTAGGAGGTCAGTTTCTGCAAATAACCTTTTATGGAAAGTCAGGGGTGTGAGATAAAGTGGTGTAAATGCTACACAGGCAGCTCAGAGTCTTTCTCCTCGGTGTGTACGGGGCTCCTCCCGTGTTATCTCCGGGGGCTCGTAGCAGCAGTCCATCTCTTTCATGGATAAGCAAATCAATCCGGAGGATTCACAGCGGCTGGGCTCGGCGGCGTGAAACGACACCTTGGACGGTGGAGAAAAGCAGCGTAGCTCGGCCCTCTGATGTCTCCTCACAGCAGTTGTTCAGAGGTTTCAACACACACACACGGGGGCTGCCGTCCCCCCTCCCATGACCAAATCATGACCTCATTCCAGTCACCTGCTGCTGAGACCGTGGCTAACCTGCCCTCCTAACCGGAAAATCGGCCGCCTTTTTACCAACACTCCCTGAAGCCGCGCAGGTCAACATGCTACGTGGTCGAACACATACCTTAAACCTATCGAGCTGCAGGAAAACGGTTTAATGCATTTAAAAAAAAAACAGGAAACGCAAAAAGGAAGACACTTGCACGCAAATCTCAGCGAAGACAAACGTGAAGAGAGTGAGCTGTTGGTTCGTTGGAGCCTGAATGAAAACCAGCTTGCAAAGTTACATCCTGTACGAGGAACAAAGAGCGATCGCGAACGAGCCCCTCGGGATCCGCCGGCCACTCTTAAACATTTGGAACATTTATGCTGCTTTAAATTTTTTCTACATCTTTCCCTTGATATTTTATGCGAGGAATGAATTTTGTTTGCCAGAACAATTCGGCTCTCTATCGTGAATACCTTTTAAGAACATGTGGGGATTTTGTGGTTGTGGTGTTGTGTTTCTGTACGCAGTTTATTACAGACTCAAACAGGACATGTGAAGGAGGTGCTCCGACTTGTGCTCGAGGCTTTTAAAAAGCAGTGCAGTGCAAGTGTTGTGTTTCCATGTGCTGGGAATGTGAATGAGGAGCTACGGCTTCGGTGTGACGACGAAAACTTTAAATCCCAGAATTCCTCTAAGCCGCAAACGCTTCCGTGGACTTCCGCTTGATCAGAATTATCTCTGCTGAACTGTAAAAGGAAACAAACGAAGTAGTCACAGGTTATTTTAACTGCTAACAGCAGCACCGGGCAGCGCGGCCGCGGTGGCAATTCCCATGAAATCTCCCGATATTTCTTTCATTTGTTCACCGTCCGCGATTAGTCGCGGTCAGGCCGATCAAAGGCAGCGGTCGGGCGGTTGCATGTGAACCGGCGTCCACTTGCAATGACATCCACAAACCAGAATGAAATATGAAATATCAAGTTTCCATGGATGCATGGACCAGTAAAAAAGAATCCGAGGAAGAGGAGGGTTTTCACACTGGGTAATGTGAAACATTTGGTGCGGATTGTAGGCCTCGAAGAGGGAAGACCACAGCCAAACTCTGTCTGGCAGTAAAACTGGGAGCAGGCACAAGTTAAAACAAACTGCAGTTGCTGAGTCCTGTTGATTTAGATGTCATTATGCTTCTCGGTGCCTGGCAGAGTTTGCTGGCATTGGGTGAGTTACAGAGAAATAAAAATGATAAAGGTACGAACAACAAAACAGGTTTTTGTTATCTGAATGCAACATCTGAAGATTGACGGCTGTTTTTGTTTCATATCGGACAGATGTTTCTTCTCACTGCTTTAATTTTCACCCGTCTCTCTCTAGCTGTAAGGAAAATAAATGAGAAGCACTGAGAACAGGTGGAATAGCTTCAATCTGAATGCAGTGCTTTTTTAACTACACACTTTTTATTTACTTATTTTCCACAAAAAGGACAGCAGACAGCCACACATGGGCTCCAGCTGCAGCTTAGGAGATCTTTAAAATACAGGTTCGGATCATTTTAGACCACATTATAAATCCAAGCTATGACGCTGCAAAGAAATCCAACCAAACGCCTTCTGTTTGGGACGATTGGTCGGTTTTAGCTGATAAATATCATCACGTGTGTCACGACGAGGGGCTGCGTTCAGACGTCCCACCGACTCCTGCACATGATGGATCTGCAGGCCTGCAGAACAAAGCCTGCCGTGGACAAACAGTCAATCTGAACCAAATGGACCACTTCATCATTGCACAGCAATTGGATGTAAATGTGGTGTTGGGTTCCCACATGTCTGCCCACCGCGTCTCACCATAAATACTGCGCAAAAGCAGGCAGCTTTGTGTGTGTGTGTGTGTGTGTGTGTGTGTGTGCTCTTGTTGTCCACAAACAGAAAAACAGACTTTGTTCCAGTTAGTGTGGCCTGAGACAGGTGTTGTGTGGTTATTGACCTTTAGAGGCTGAATGGGGTTTGGGAAAGCTGTGTAAGCAAATAAATAGCCGTGCACTAAGGAGGGTGGAGCAGGGTGGAGGAGTCTCTTTGTAATAGAAGCTCAAGAAAGAGAAGCTTTATCTTTTTAGCAGGCATCCTCCTGCTCCTGAAGTGTCGGGGTGAGAAGGCACGTGACCTCCAGCTTTTAATTGCTTCCTATGTTTTTCCCATCTGCAGGGGGGAAAGTACACACTGTCTCCCTGCGACACATCTGCCAAAAGTTTCCTGTGTCTATTAATACCATGGTCACATGACTACACACACAAACCTTTTTTAGTTTTTTCTCTGTGCTGCATTTGATTCCTGGTTTTCTGCAGGCGAGTTGTCTTTTTCTGTGGTTCAGCCCAAGAAGCAAAAAGTCGAACACTCACTAGGCGGCGTAACAGATGGTTGCCCCTCCCTGTCCCGCTGTCTTCCTGTTAACATATCATATCAGATTTATTTGTATAGTACACCAAAGTGCTTTCCAGTAATACCAATACAGATAAAATCACGATGTAAAACAGAGTCTCAGCAGCTTAGAAAGAAAAGCGTCTGGACTTCTTTAAATTGCTTGAAGACATTTCACCTCTTCTTCAGTTCAGACAACAAATATAAAATAAATTACACATATAAAATAATTGCATGTATGTAAATGCAGAGCCAGATGAAAATCACCCTAATTAGCCTCGAATGCTAAGTTTAAAAAGTACATTTTTAGACGTGATTTAAAAGATTGAATAGGATCCGATGCGCAAATGCCAAGAGGAAGAGTATTCCATAATTTGGGTGTGACAACAGCAAAAGCAGCCAAGACCTAGGTTGCACTACAGGGTGTTTCCCTTCCCACTGTTGCCACTGCTTGCTTATAGAGGGTTGTCTAGCTGTTGTTTTCTCTGGATAGTTATAGGGTCCTCTCCTTACAATATAAAGGCCCTTAAAATAACCGTGATTCAGTTATATGGAAAAAAGTGAACTGAATAAAATTCTGGCAAACAGCAATAAGCAAAGATTAGTATTGTATTGATTATCAGTGAGTCGACCAAAATTCCAGTTAAGTTAAATATGGGCGACGTTCGCTGAGCAGATTACATCACAGGGGGATGATGAAACGAACATAATGACATAAAATCCAAAGAATTGGGATTAATAATCAGTATTTTTTTAAACTGACAGTTTAAAAATTGTCTATGGGGAGAACATGCTAGAGAAATGATATATCTTAACCTGGGAGAGCCTCGATGTTTCCACAGATAGGATGGAGGAGGTGGATGAGGGAGGAGGAGGTCTGGGCTTCCCTGCTTAGGCTGCTCCCGGTGACCCAGCCTCGGATAAGCAGAAGAAAATTTATCTGTTTTAAAACATATGTGTGAATAATGACTGCGTGTGTGATGATGTTCATGCAAAGTTTACTTAAGTTTGGCTCATACTGACACATATATATAGTAGGGGTGCAACAATACTCGTATCGATATTGAACCGTTCGATACAGTGCTTTCGGTTCGGTACGCATATGTATCGAACAATACAAAATTTTTAATTTATTTTATCAACTTTCCTTCTGACGATGCTGTCTGTGTTGAGCGCTCAGTGGATCTGCGTTCGACTACTCCGCCTAGGCTGCACTGTCGAGCGCAGATTCACTGAGCGCAGCACAAGCTAGCGAGACAGAAGCTAAGCTTGTTGCAACATGGCAAATTGAACCTCCCCCACCCTCATTCAGATCTGACGTTTGGAACTATTTTGGTCTTCATGTGACGTATGACCCTGAAGGTAAGCGCGTCATGGACAAAAGTAAAACAGTATGTTGGATGTGCCAGCAATGCTCAATTACATTGGTGGGAACTTGTGCGTTAGCGCAGTTAGCTTGTTAACGTGTTGATGCCGTCCAGAGCCACACACGGGGCGATCCGCGGTAGCTCGTTAACGGAGATTTGCCGTGTTGTGGCGTTAACGTCATTTCAGATTAACGCTGACAGCACTAGTGGGAACACAACGAATATGACTGCACATTTACTCCGACATCATCCTAGTGCAAAGACAAGTGGAAGCAGACAAAAACAACAAGCAGCATGCTACAAACTTTACCCGAGTCATTTAGACAGCCGTTAGCACATGATTCTCCTTATGGGGACCTGATATGTTTAATATGCTGCTGAGAATATAGCCCAGAAGAAGCGTATAGTATAGTTTTTATTTTGGAAAGAGACATTTCTCTGTAATAAACTCTCTTTTCCAAAGATGAGTGATTTCTCCATCAGATAGATTTATATTACTATTTTGTTTCAGCAACATTAAATTTAAAAACTGTACTTTTGAGTTAAAATATATATTTATAATTTTAATAAATGACAAATTAAAAAGGCATGAACATTTTTTTGTATCGAAAAAATATCAAACAGTGACACCAAAGTATCGAACCGAACCGTGAATTTTGTGTATCGTTGCACCACTAATATATATGTATATTACATATTGTAGAATTATTACAGTAAGATGATCAGAAGCTGGTAGTTACTTAGCTGACTTGATCACTGGTGTTTTAATAGGTGCTCCCAGCTTACCAGTTACACTGAACGTTAATTATTTAATTATCTCATTTTTCAAATCACAATCTTAACTTGCGGGAAAAAAGTTGCTAAACTCATTTTGCAGGTTGGTATTTTTACAGTTGAACTCAGGCTCCACCTGCTACCGTGCAGAAACAGTGGTCGTGTAACAAAGCAGCAGTCAGTACGTCTGCACTTGTGTCCAGTGTTGCCAACTCCTCAGTAAGGAAAATCGCTATTGGCTGTCCTAAAAGTCGCTAGAAGTCGCTAAATGACGTCATCACCTAATTAGCATAACTGGTCATGCTAATGTAATTGTAACCTATGTTGTTGGAGAGAGAAATAACATCGTGGAAGAGACATAAAGTGAGTAAAAAACGTCCTAAATGCATTTAGAGTTTATTTAGAACTACAAATTAAATTTCTTTTTAGCAATTATTGTTTTTTTTAATGTCACAATTCCAACCCTGCTCCTTAATCCGGGCTTGGACCGGCAAAAGTGACCCGAAACAGGCACTCTGGTGGAGTTACTTTGTGTGTGTGTGTTTATAAGTAGTTTTAACCTTGTGATCCACAAAACAGCATAAGAGTAAAAGAAGAACGGACTGCGTTACAGCACCCGCTGCTTGTTGAGAGTAAAAGCGATATGCGCTTTCACGTCTTTTTTAGCAACTTTTTTTTGAAAAAAAGTCGCTAGGGGGTCTGAAAACTCGCTAAATATAGCGACAAAGTCGCTAAGTTGGCAACACTGCTTGTGTCGTGGAGCCTCAGTCGGTTCCAACTGAAATCTGTCGGTTTGTCGTTTTGTTACATTTTCTCACATTTCTTTAGTTTTGAAATCATCGTTCTGCTGTAGCTCTGTCAAACTGTAGTTCATATTCTGTGCACTAGATGATGTTTTCCTTTGAACTAACTGGGAAATAACTTGGACGACACATTTGCGTCTCTTGTACACTTGTTTTGGGATTCATCCTCTCATGCTTCGCTAATGACTCGCACAGCTTTAATGAACAGATGTTCAACTGTGGTCACTGCTGCAGATCCATCTTATAATAATAGACACATTTTTAATATCTGGCAGTTTCATAGCTTTACATCATTATTAATAGTTAAAAAACAAAATAAAATCCCTCATTATGGTAACGGCTGAAAGCCTTGTGAAGCTTGTAAAAACGATTGCGGTCACTATCTGGAGCGGTAACTCTGCTTTAAGCAGCGTCTCTGGAGCCACTCAGAGGTTCTTCACATGCTTTGACTCTGGATAAAAAGATCAGTGCTAATCTCGTGTTTTATTCCCAACGTGAAAGCTTTTACCAACATGCAATACGACTTTCTGCACGATGACATCAGCGCTCATAAACGGCGTCTTCATATTGAGTTATTCTGTCTCTATGGTTTCCCCACTTAAGAAGTCATCAAATGAAAGTGTAATATTGTGTTTTAGCAGAGTAGCGGCTCATGTTCCAATTTCACATTTCCTTTTGAAGGACCTTTGCTCACTTTTACTGATCTGAATATGTTACAGTGGTAATACGGAGAGAGATGTTTTTGTAGATCAAAGAAAACTGGAGGTTTTGATTATTCCATCTTTCCAGTGGATCCAGGGAGCAAAGTTTTACGGCTGCCTCCCGAGACCTGACTGCATTTCCCAAAATCATTACTCAGTCTGCAGGAATACATTCCCGGTGTGAGTTCAAGAGTATGGAAATTAAAATAGAATAGAAAATGTAACAGTGGGAAAGTCAAGACATCGTTTGGCATAATTTAACACCAGGGGGCTGCGAGTCGAATGTCAGCAGTGTGTTCTTACTCCGAGCACCAGATCGTGTCGGGAATGTGTTCACGTCACGTTCAGTGCAAACACTTTGATCTTTATTTAATAATAATAATAATAATGGATAGCATTTATATTTATTCATGATTCCATTTTTTAAAAACTTTATCCTGTATCTCAGAAGTTAAATAGTTAATGTAAAATTTACTTGATATTCTATTTGTGAAAAATAAAGTTTTGACTTTAATAACTTGTAATCATTTTCTGTATGAGTTCAGGTTTATTTATTATTGTGGTCATTTCCTTCTCCAGGTCATATTTTGCATAAAGACCTGCAGATAAAGGAACTGCTTTGCTATAATTTGGTACTACAGCTCGCCCTGGTTCAATGACATAATGAGAAAAGGTGAATTCAAACTAAGAAAACTAGTCCCAGCTTTTCCTTTTTAATATGATTAAAAACATAATTTCAGTGTCTGTGTATTTGAATGCTGTCTTTGCAGTAGCAGTGAAATGTTGCTGGATGTATGCTTTCACTGATGAATCCATTCCTGCTGCTCTCGCTTTGGAAAGCTAAACTCCGGCTTCCTCCCAGCTCATTAAATGCAGATTGTTCCTGCTGCACCACCAGAGACACTCTGGGAAAATGTATTTACTTCCACCATCTGACAGTCAACCGCCGTCATGGCTGACTGGTGTAACGGTAACTTTACACTTTATTAAGAGGATCTCACTTATTCCGGTCCAAACACAGAAAGCGTTTTATTCGGAGATTCAGTTCACTTGTTTCAGTTTTAACAGCACTGTTGAGTGTGGGACTCTTTCAGGTCCGTCTCCGCCTGGGAAACCGTGTGAAACACGAAATAGAGTTTCAAGAGGAACAATTCCAGCAATGATTTCACCAGTTTCATGAGTATCGGATGAAACCGTAGTGTCTGCGTGGGCTTCTCAGCTTGTACTGAAGCGTCAGCTGACAGATCCATCATTCACTCTCACAAACATTTCCCCATAATCAGCAAAGCATTTGGTTCTTTCTCTGCCATTTGATATTACAGAAGGTGCATACTGATTTAATACCATCTGTACAGCACAAGTTGTGTGTGTGTTTCATTTCTATGAGGAGGACATTTGCATTAAGTCCAGCCATGAGCCTGTGTGTCCTCCCGTCCATGCACAGATACATCTGTGTCCTAAGCAGTGTTGGTCAAGTTACTTGAAAAAAGTAATCAGTAACTAATTACTGATTACTTCCCCCAAAAAGTAATCCCGTTATTTTACTGATTACTTATTTTCAAAAGTAATTAATTACTTAGTTACTTAGTTACTTTTTCAAAACACAATTTACAACCTGAATAGGTGATAAAGTGATAGATCTTTCAGCCCAATTCTACTTTTTCTACATAATCATCATACAAAATGTAATCAAATGGAAAAGTCTCTTTTTAAAACTTGTTTTATTAGTTTTAATCTTTTAACTTTATGCATCAAGCAAACATTTAATTATCTGCAACATTCTCTGACTGGAAGAAATTAGTTTAACATTTAAACCTATTTTCTGCACATTCCAGCACATAAAATAAAATATTTTGTGTGTTTACACTCAGTCTTTCAAATAGATGCAAGTAAAACACAGCAGAAAATAAATAAAGTCAAAGACTAGCGGTCCTGTTGCTCTATTTTCACCTGTAAAGCAGGAGTGGGGTAGGCGGAGGGTTACCCTGGTGCAGGTGTGCAGCGGTCAGTGGAAGAATCCGCGAGTTTCTCTGTGAGTTTCCCATTACGTCGTAGCTACTCGGTGCTTGTTTGGAAGTTTAGGGGTTTTTTCTCTGTAAAAAGAAGTTTTCTTCCCACGCACAACGGACACTAATGTTTTTGTCACTTTTTATGGAATCAAACTCAAAGTAAGGTCAGTACTTCCACGCTTTAAACGCTGCACGCTCATACTCTCTCTGCACTCGATATATGATCCATTGTTGATCTGCACACAGCTGTTGTCACGAACGTCGCACTCGCTTATGTCACTGTCATGAGACATTCTTGCAAAAAATCACGATTTTAGTAACGCAGTAACGCAGCGTTCCTACGGGAAAGTAACAGTAATCTAATTACCGTTTTTGCAATAGTAATCCCTTACTTTACTCGTTACTTTAAAAAAGTAATCAGGTTACAGTAACGCGTTACTGCCCATCTCTGGTCCTATCAGATTCATTATGAATCTGATAATAATTTTGTTTTTTGAACACACGTTTAAAATGAGACTGAGAAAAATGCTTAATGTCACTCATTGTTATCGTGATCATTAACTACACTGTATCAAAGATCAATTACAGATTTCTCAACATCATTGCAGCATATTAGTGATAAAATAAGAAAAGGGACTTCCTGTTGGTGTGGCTCAGTGGATACCAAATCAGTACAGCACTCATCTCTGAACCAGCAGACTGTTAAGTGTAACATGTATATAAGCCCAGACATCGGGCCTTATTCACTAATATAAGCACGTTTTGTTGAAGTCATGAAAGTCTGACGATGTTTCAAGACAAAAGCAGGAGAAAGTCCAACTGAACCTTTAGTGTCTGAGGCTGAAGTGTTTCCACAGACGGACGAGACGGGGAAAAGAAGAGGTGCTAGATAAGGAGCAGCTGATCTGTTAGCATGAGATGAGAAATTCAATTTCAATTCAATTTTATTTATATAGCTCCAAATCACAACAAAAGTCGCCTCAAGGCGCTTCATAGATACAGAGAAAAGCCCAACAATCATATGACCCCCTATGAGCAGCACTTTGGCGACAGTGGGAAGGAAAAACTCCCTTTTAACAGGAAGAAACCTCCAGCAGAACCAGGCTCAGGGAGGGGCGGGGCCATCTGCTGTGATTGGTTGGCGTGAGAGAAGGAAGACAGGATAAAGACATGCAGGAAAAAATTCCAGTTTCTCCAGCATCGGGAGAGTACCAGGACATGAGACTGTAAGTGATGACAACCATACGATGATGCCAATTTCATCCTTTTCAGTTAGTATTTTGTATTCTTCATATACAATTTAATGTCTTACTGGTAAGTATTTAATTCTAATTCTGGCTAACGGTGTTTGGGAAAACTGTAAATAACGACCAAAGATCAATCAGCTTAATAATTAATAATCATGCTAGTAAGTAACAGTAGTTTAAAGTTGTGTGTCTACGTTTTGTCCTTCATTGTTGGTTTGTACTCATGGTCAGCGGCCGACTACGAGAAAATTCATGGAAGTAAATTTGATGATTAGCAGATTTGTGTGTGAAATGTTGGTTCAGGCGGTCTGTTAATGACACCCAGTGATTTTAAGGCAAACATATAAACAGTATTAAGCTAGTTGTGTTTGCGCTTCCTCTGCAAGTCTCTAAAGAGTTTGGATAAATCAAGAACAGCACTTCCTCCTTTGTGGAAAACTACAGCATGTAAAATGTTGGTGGTGATTGGTGGCATTTTCATGAACTCTAATAAGGCTAATAATGTATTCTGTATGGCAAAAATGTTTATTAAGGGATCAAGCTGTAGTTTTTTAACTTGGGGATGCAGCTCAGGAGTCCAATGCATCTCCTAATTGGATCCTATGGGGGTGCTCGAGGCGCAGACATTAAAGTAAAAGAGTCACGAAAGTGTCCCCAGTCAATCTAAACTTTTTACCACACAGCTCTCAGGCTGCCAGGAGTCTTTTGGCAGAAACATGTAGGAAACTGTATAACAACACTATAAAAACATTCACGTTTACACAGCATCTGCAGCTTCGGCTCTTCATTATCTCATGTTTGATTTTCAAACAGCCACATTGTCTGCACTTAGCACTAGCTTGTGCTGAAAAGTCCTTGCTTCTTTAACCAGCTGCATATGAAACAAGTCTTGAGATCGTCTGTTTCCAGCTGTTCGCTGCCACCGCGGGACACTTATCGACCCTGACACCGCTTTTGTAAAAGTACACACACACGCTCTGCAGTTATTGCTTATTTCCTCACATCATTTAACTCCTCCGGTGCACCTGGGGTTACCAGACATGGCCTTCTCAGTTACACTTGACCAGGTTGGGTCACTCCACTCGCTCTCGAACCACAGATCTGTTTTTCCCCCTCCAGCTCAGCATTAAGTTATATGGGAAGTGTCAGTGTTCCTTTGATTCAGCTCTCTGATGCTTTGAAAGTCAACATGAATTATTTCAGCGTGTGCTGGAGAGTCCAGTCATTCACTGTTTAACCGGGTCTCAATTTAAATCACCTTTTCAGAATACCATCTAATCTCTGGCCATCGTTGGGGATAAATGTTTGTAGTAGGGGTTAGCAACACTAGATATATTTCCTCATTCATGACAATAAAGAGGCTAATACAGATATGTAATGTGTGATAGACTTCACTTATGGATTCAAAATTTATAATGCAGTTAAAAATCTCCTTGCAGGTAGCGCCAAGCTCTGGGCCCTAAAGATGAAGCTAACCCAGGAGTTAGCTCTTCTAGTGGCCACTCATTTTAAAGGCAAATAAATCCCCAAGTCTCCATCTGAATGCTTGAGACAGGCACGGCTGCTTTGATTGACAGTTCTCCCGATGTAGGAATCTGTAGCTAAGCATTAGTCCGCTAACCCCGGCTGTGCTGGTATTTTATTTTGGAGCATTTTAAGTAAATAATCTGACAAGTTTTATATATTGCAAGCCATCAAGATGATTTGTACTTCAGTTCAGAATTTATTCTACTGGTTTATTAGTCTACTGCTTATTTGCACCGTTTATAAATGCAGCTTGTTAACCAAGCTTGCTAGCATTAGCTTTTTAGCATTAGCTAAATTCAAAATACCCAAAAACTAGCAGATTGGTGGCCATGTTTATTTTTTTGTTGATTACATTTCGCATTATTAACAGTGACAAGAATTCACTGTCAAAAAGCAAAACTGGAGAACAATCACTCAGTAGGGATACGGAGAGCAATGGTCTGTGGCCACCACAAACCATCTCCTTTAAAGGGTTGTCCTGTTGTTGCTCCTCCAGTTCACCTGTTGTCACTTTGATTTGCACCATTATGCTTCCTAATGATACGGTGAATTCAACTAGTAAACATGCAGCAATATCAGGGCTTATTCAGTGATTCACTTGGAATTCCTATTTTTGTTTGTTTGTTTGTCTGTAAATTTTGCATGTTTAAATTATTCCCCCTATAAAGACCTGCAGCCATAAAGCAGCTTTAAAAATAACCTTCACAGGTGAGCAAGTTCCTTTCATGCTACCAGCTCCACAGTCAGCATAGTGGCCTCATCTAATATGACACATAGTGTTTGGAATAGCAACACAAGTTTGGCAATTTTTCCACTATAAAAAGAAATGCTTTGTCTCATGGAAACAAGTCTGAAAGTAGCCAATTTCATGGAAAGTCCCCACGGCCGCCTCTGCTCCAGCTGCTCGCTGCCCCCCATCGCCTCCTGTTTTCCACAAACACGAGGACGTTGGCTGCAAAACAAAAAGCACGTGAAGGCACTCTCGCAAGAAGAATCGTCCATGTAGTTCACCTCAGTGAAGTCCTCCCTGGGGAGCAACAGGCCGAGGTATTAGCCAATCACAGCTAACACCCCTCCCTGCACACTCGGCCCGAGGCTGGACGTGCACGAGAAAAGGGTTTGTTGTGGTCAGAAACATGAGAAGCGCTTGGCTTTCGTCTTCTGAGCGTTGAGTAACACAAGCCGGTGGGAGAGCACAGAAATATTTGCGTATAAAGTATTAAAATTAATATGCGTTTCCTGCTTCCATTAGCACTCTGTATCTGGCAGGGACCGTGTGAGACCTGCTTTCTTTTGTCCCTCCACCTCCCGCGGTGTTGTCTCACATTTGTTTCCCATTCTCGCTTTTTGTGATCAGGTCACACCGAGTCACCAAAAAGTGGAAAAACATCATCTTGTTAGACAGAATTTCAATAATTCGTGAGATTTAAGAGCGTGAGTGATTGTGTCATCTGCAGCATGGTGTAATCCCCCTTCAGACTGAGGTGGTGTTTTCTGAACTGCATCTGATCTGAACTCATCTAGAGTTTCATTTTGTAAAGGAGACAATGTTGATGTGCTGCATCAGACTCATACAGAGGTTTTTGGACCGGAAAGTCAGGGATGAGGTGTGCCAGACCAGTGAATACCAGTAAATCATTTCATAAAGCCTCGGGCACATGGGGCTAGTGACTGGTCAACAACCCCTTGGCAACCATGGTTGCTAGGGGACGTGTATTGCCTATCAGTTGGTAAGTGGTTGCGTCTGTTTCTAGAAGAAGATGCTGCCTCGTAAAGCTTCCTGTGATTGCTTTGGTAAAACTATTGCTGCAAACATGTTTCAACAGGTGAAACTTTTATTCTGAAGGGACGCTGTCCTGATCGTCCCTTCAGAGTAAAAGTTTCATTCAAAATTTTATTGGTTTGCTTTGGTAAAACTATTGTTGCAAACATGTTTCAACAGGTGAAACTTTTACTCTGAAGGGACGTCATCCTGAGTGTACCTTCAGAGTAAAAGTTTCATTCAAAATTTCATTGGTTTGCTTTGGTAAAACTATTGTTGCAAACATGTTTCAACAGGTGAAACTTTTACTCTGAAGGGACGCTCAGGACGGCGTCCCTTCAGAGTAAAAGTTGAGCAGTTGGCAAGTATTTGCAGACATATTGGCATCCTTCATGTAAACTATTGGTGACAGTAGCAATCTGCTGGTGACAAAGGTTTTCGATTCAGTAGTGTGTACCTGGCAACCTATTTTATCTGGCAACCACTCACCAACTGCTCTGGGATAAAACACTGACAGTCACTGACCGATTTCGCAGCAACTGTGAGCAACTTCCAACAACTACTCACCAGTCAACTGTTCTCCAGGCCCACATAAGGCCTAACAGGATGTGTTCCTTTATTTTAAAGTTAATTTTTGATTTTATTTGACCTCATAATTTAGATTTCTGACATGAAGTCACGTCACTGATGCTTGCACGGCTTAATGCAATGTTTCTTTTAACAGCTTTAAAGCATTAAAAGCTTTAAATGAATTTTTGTCTTGGCAACTTTGTCAAAATCTCTGTTTTCTAAACCCTTTCTGTCATTTCTGAGTGAGGACATCACAGCTGGTTTGGCTGCTTTTAATCTGATTTGATTTATTAATGCAGCAGCGTGCACAAGGAAGCGTGTTTGATCCAGCAGAATGTAACGTAGTTAAGATGGAGAACAGATTTGGAGATTCATAGAGCAGTGAGAGATCTCTTTATGTTGGAGAGATTCTGGAAGCACAAAGCATATTTATCTGGCAGGACTGGCAGAGAGTCAAACTGACCCCAGGCCTCCAACTGAGATCAGGTCAAACTCGGCTCCAGATACCTTTGAGCTGAAGGATTTACTGGCAGAGATGATGATCTTTACTACGCTGGTTTCATGACTTGGATTCTCTTTGGTCAGCTGTGGGTGAGATAACTTCCTTTTCCATCCTTAACTTGGAAAATAATGTGAAATAATAAGATTTAAAAGAAAATAAAGGCGAGTGCTCTAAATCCTCTTTATCATTGCTGCCCTCATGGAATCAGAATTTCATCAGAATGTATCGTCGTGAGTAAAATGTTATCAAAACAGATATGTGTAATGGTTTATACCATAAAATCCAGGTTTTAATAGCACGCATCATTTTCCAGAAGTCACACACGTTTCCTCAGAACCCAAACTGTTTTTAGACCAATCAAAAAAAGAGCTGGGAAGCAGAAAAAAGCGTCAGTTTTCCGCCCATAGGGAAGAGTCGCTTTTCAGTGTGATGTTCAAACTGTTCCGCTCCACTTAGGTTTCCACTGGATTTTTGGTATCAAGAAAATCTTATTTCCAGGTATTTAAGCTCCAGTTGTTTGAAGTTATTTTAAGCACAAACTGGTGCATTCGCTCAGTGTGAGAGTGAAGGTGTGCTAGTGATTAAAACAAGATTAACAGACACTATTTTGATAACAGTATAATTTTAAAGAAACACTTCCAAGAACTTGTTTTTGTCTCCTACTTCTGGGAACTTACGTGGTTTTGGATCATTTTAAAACAGGTGTTTGGTTTTGAAATGATGGGCAGAAAAAAGCAAAACATTAAAGACACTTGGAGAGACACTTTTCAAGTTTTCTGACCTTCTGCAGAGAACAGAAGGTTAATGCAGAAAATGTTCTCGCCTAAAAGGCTGATGGGTTCTGTCGACACCCTGCCGGGCGGGTGGGCAGCTTCGACCCACAAGTTTGTGATTCTCATAACTTGAGAACGAAACGACGTAGGAGTTTGAAATTGATACCTTGGGTGTATCTAATAAAAATTTAAATCTCAGTGACATCAACCTCAAGGTCAGAGGTCAAATCTTCCTAAAATCTTGAAAATGAGATGACTCGAGAACAAGAGAACGTATGATTTTGAAACTGATACCATAGATGTGTCCACTCTCAGTGACCTGGACCGTTGCTCAGGATTCACGTTTTCTGAAAGTCTTGTGGATGCGAGAACTCGAGAACAGACTGATACTGTAGGTGTGTCATATCAGTGACCTCAACCTCAAGGTCAGAGGTCAAATTTTCCTAAAATCTTGTGAATGCAACAACCTAAGAAGAAAATCAGTTGGATACATCTAAAAATCTCAGATGAGTTTGAATCCTGGGCACCTTGACTTCGAGGTCAAAGGTCAGGAGTCAAGTTTTCTGAAGGTCTTGAGAATAATTCAAGAAGAAGGCGACATAGGAGTTTCAGACTGATGCCATAGGTCTATCCACTAAATGTAGGACAGGTTTGAGTCTCTGTGACTTTGAGCTAAAGGTCATAGGTCAGGTTTTCTGACATTCTTGAGAATGCAATAACTTGAGAGCGAGGTGACGTATGATTTTGAAATTGATACCATACGTGCATGAGGTATGAGTATTTGTTAAAACTGTAGAATCAATGTTGGCAGAGGACTTTAAGGAAAGTCATTTCCTCTTCTGATTATAAACTAGGATGTGGAGTCTGAAATGTCAGCAGAGGATTGGACATCAGCTTCTGCTGTAACTCAGATCACATATACACTCAGACACCGTCAGTCGTTATTGGTCTTACAGTAGACATACACCAGATATGTGAACTAAACAGGCCAAATTTCTTTCTCAGGTACCGTAGCAGGAATAAAACATTTTAGGAAGTGACATGAGGTGGTTCAAAGAAACTCCACTAATGACAGAAATACAGGAAGCAACGGGCAGAGTTAAAAAACAAAAGCAAGCAAGAATCAAATTTAAAAAGTCCAAAGAAATATTAGTCCAGAAACAAAAGGGCAAAGTTATCCAAGGAACAAGGAGGCAACAGGAACACAAACACGGTGCAGAGCAAACGAACCGAAAAAGCAAAATGAATCTCCAATAACTGAAGGGAGACTGAAGGACACGACGCAGAGACGCTGACTGAGGACTGGACACATGAGAACAACTAAACAACCAAGAAACAAAAGGAAACTAGTCACTGGAGTAAAACAGGAAATGATACACTACCATAACTTAAAACAAGAGGACATAAAGGTCAGGATTAAATACAGGACACAATAATAAAAGCCAAAACTGAACGTTTCATGTGTTTCATGCTCAATCATCCAGGTGAGGACGTCCCAACGTCCAGATGAACACAATCAACTTTTTGGCACTGAAAGGTTTATGTGCTTATTTGTTGAAGGAATTAGACGATTAATTGATTAAATCAAATGATTATTAAAATAACAGATTTTAGAGGCGGGACAAGAAGCCGAGTATGAGTTAAGACACCTCGACCCCCAATATGTGAGGGGTTTGGGGCATGTCCAGCTGGGGGAACAGGACGCTTGGAAAAGCTGGTGGAGGGGAAAACTGCTCAGACTGCTGCACCTGCATCTTTTCCTTTTTCTTATTGATTAGGTGCATTTATGTTATTTGCATTACCCAAACCCTTGGGATCATCCAACCATTAAAATAAAGGTAAAAGCAGAGAAGCTGTGCTGGAGCTTTCAGGTTTAAATCTCAGCATTTATCCACAAACACGATTTGATTTGTACATTTCAGCTGATCTGGGGCTTAATTCATCAAACGCGTGTCCTGTATGATTGAAGATTTCACTTCAGTGTGACTTTAACAGAGTAATGAAAACCTTCTGTCCTGCACTGTCCACACATTGTAGGTCCATATGAAAAGAAATCAAAATTGAAGGTACACTCTGCTTTGATTAAAGACACATGCTGCACAAGTGGCAAACTCGCAGCTGCTTCATCAGCCCAAGAAAATGTCACAGTGAGTGTTTAAAGCTGCAGCAGGCAGACAACAGACGGCCCGCCCCCTCAGCCCACTCCCACCCACAGACATGCAGACCTATTTTATTTTAAAGAATCAAAACATTACAAAGCTCTGTCTGTTGTATACAGTCAACCTCTGGCTGTCATGTAAAATAAAGACAGTGCAGTTCACCAGAATGTCTCTCATTCATTTTCATAATGACTGGAGGGTCAAATATTACAATAATAACAAAGTAAAATTCAAGTAAAATAAGGTTGTTTTTAAAAAAATTAATATCTAAACTATAATATCTAAAAATAACAATAAATAAATAGTAAAAATAATAATAATAATTTCCTCTCCAGATA